>NC_061121.1:194129889-194300306 GCF_002878395.1 Capsicum annuum
GGAAAGATAATGCGTATGGAGCTAGTCATGAATTAGTATCACTAGAGATTTCACAGTTTTAGACAGGGCTTCTTACAAAACAATTCACAACAAAGAGTGCTAAGAAAGTAATTGCAATTGCGGTATAGGGATCTACTTTTAGAACTTTTGAGATTGAATTCGAAGAGGAAGCAAAGTATCTTGATCGTAGGTTGGAGAATTTTTGAGCCCAAGGGCAAGGGAATTAAGTCAGAACTACTAGAATGATAGATACAAAGACAGAAGTAGAGAGAGATAGTGACTGGTGGTAAAAAGAGGACTACAAGGAGAAGAGTTACAAGTATGTTCCACCAGGTAGTCGTGATTCAAAGTCTAGAATAGAGGCAGTATTGTCGAAATTGGTCAAAGGGCAACAAAGTCAAGAGAGCTGTCTGAAGGAGATTAAGGTAGACTTGTCAGGGCTGAATAAGAAAGTTGAGTCACATGCTACCACAATCAAAAAACTGGACCAGTAGTATGGATAGATGTTGGCTACATTTAATCAAATGCAACCTGACACTCTTCTAATTAACATGATTGTAAATCAAAGAATAATGGTCACTGCCTTGCTATTACCACTCAAAGTGGTAAAATCACTATAGATCGGCCTGTACCCATTGTTGATGAACAAAAGAATGATAATGATTCTTTTGATATGGAGAGTAGTAGCAACCAAGATAAGGAAAAAGATGAGGCTGACGATCTTATGTTGAAGCCTATTTCGAGACATAGCCCCCTTTTTCTTCAAAGGATGAAAAAAAACAAAAAGAGGGTAAGTATTAAAAGTTTTTGTCTATGTTGAAAGAGCTATCAGTCAACATGCCACTTGTAGAGGAATTAGAGTAAATGCCAGGACATGAAAAATTCATGAAAGTTTTTATCACCAAGAAAAGGCTAGTCAGTTATGAGCCAGTTGATAATATTCATCAATGTAGTGTTGCAGCTACTAGATCATTAGTAGAAAAGAACGAGGATCCTGGTGCTTTCACCATTCCTTGCACTATTGAATTTTTCTACTTTTCTCAGAAATTATGTGATTTGGGTTCTAGTATCAACCTCATGCCATTAGCAGTATATAAGCAGTTGGGGTTGGGGTACCCATACCAACCACTATGAGACTAGTGATAGAATATAGGAAAGTGGAAAAACTAGTTGGTATTCTATTTAATGTAATGGTAAAGGTGTATTTTTTCATCTTTCCTGCTAATTTTATGATATTGGACTGTGAAGTGGACTTTCAAGTCCTAATTATTTTTGGAAGACTATTCTTGGTTACTAGAAGGACGTTGATCAATTTAGAGCTAGGACATCTAATACTAAGACTCAATGATGAATAAGTGATATTCAATGTATGCAAATCCATGAAGCAGACTGATGAGCTGAGAGTTATATCTGTGATTGATGTGTTTGATAAGGAGATAGACTCATTCCATGATATTGATACAACAACTACATTGGAAGATACTTCAGATGCTATTCCTATTGAAGAGAGTTTGGGTGTTGAAGCTCTATCAGCCGTGATCATGAATTTCGATAGTGATAGTATTGGCAATTATGATGAGATGGTATGTGCACTCTATAGGAGTGGTTCTTATACTTATGCACCCAAGAAGCTTTATTTGGATCAGAAAAATAGAACCACTCCACCTTCTCTCCCATCGATTGAGGAGCCACCTGTCTTAGAGTTGAAGGCCCTCCCTTATTATTTTCGATATATATTTTTGGGGGACAACAAAAATTTATCGATTATCATTAAAGCTAACCTAAGTGATACAAAAGTGACAGCTTTGTTATCGGTGTTAAAGATATTCAAGAGGGCTATTGGTTGGTCAATTGCAGATATTATGGGTATCTCGCCTGGTCTTTGTACTCATAAAATTCAAATTGAACTGGATTGTATTCCAAGTATAGAATATTAGCATTGACTCAATCCTCTTATGAAGGAGGTGGTGAAGAAAGAGATAATCAAGTGGTTGGATGCTAGTGTAGTGTATCCCATTACTGATAGCAAGTGGGTCAGACTGATAAAATGTGTTTTGAAGAAAGGCAGGATTACTTTTGTGCCTAACAAGAAAAATAATTTAGTACCTATGAGGCCAGTCACAGGGTAGAGAGTGTGCATGAATTACAGAAAATTGAATGCATGGACTTAGAAGGACCATTTTCCCATGCCTTTCATGGAACAAATTTTGGATAGACTTGTGGGCAAAGGATGATACTATTTCTTAGATGGTTATTTGGGTTACATTCGAATCACTACTGCGCCCGAAGACCAAGAGAATACAACCTTCACTTGTCCTTATAGGACCTTTGTATTTAGACGTATGCCATTCGAATTATGTAATGCTCTAGCCATATTTCAGAGTTGTATGATGTTAATCTTCTCTAATATGGTAGAAGACATCATCAAAGTGTTTATGGATGATTTGTTAGTCGTTGGTGATTCTTTTGATGTCTGCCTATTTCACTTGGAATTTTTTTTATAAAGGTGTGAAGAATGCAACTTGGTACTTAATTGAAAAAAATGCCATTTTATGGTTAAAGAAGGTATTATGCTTAGGCACAAAATTTCAAAAAAGGGTATAGAGGTAGATAGAGCAAAGATTGAAGTGATTGAGAAATTATATCCATCAATTTCTTCCTAGGGTGTTCGTATCTTTTTGGGACATGCTAAGTTTTATAGGTGATTCATTAAGGATTTCTCTTAGATTTCCAACCATGTTTAGAGGCTTCTTGAGAAAAAAGTGAAATTTGAGTTTACTGAAGCATGCTTAAATGCTTTTGAATATCTGAAAGAGAAGTTTATGATTGCTCGTATTATAGTTTCACCAAATTAGTCCTTGCTATTTGAGATTATGTGTGACGCGAGTGTATTGGCCTTAGAGGTTGTACTTGGTCAACAAAAGGAAAAAAATCCTTCATCACATCTACTATGCTAGAAAGGCACTAAATCCTGCTCAAAAGAACTACACCGTCATTGAACAAGAGTTATTGGAATTGGTTTTTACCTTTTAGAAGTGTAGGTCTTATTTGATTGAGACAAAGGTGATTTTACACACCAATCAAGCAACATTGTAGTACTTAATGGTGAAAAAGAATGCAAATCCTAGACTGTTTAGGTGGGTGCTATCACTACAAGAATTTGATTTTAAGGTTAAGGATAGAAAAGGCACTCAGAATCAAGTTGCAGATCATTTGTCTAAACTTGAGGAGAAAGCTATGCAGAATTTTAAAAACGACCTCGAGATTGATGATAGTTTTCCTGATGAGCAACTATCAGCAACATCCCAAGATCTAAATCCATGATTCACAGACTATGCAAATTATATAGTCAGTGATCTAGTCCCAGAAGATCTCTCCTTCCAACAAAGAAAGAAGTTTATGCATGAAGTAAGGAAATTTTTCTGGGATGAGCCCTATTTATTCAAAATTTATACAAATATGATTATTCATAGATGTATACCTGAGGTGGAGATGATGAGCATACTTAAGGCTTGTCATTCTTCACCAGTTGGGTGTCATCATGGTGGAACCCGCACAACCTATAAAATCTTGCAGTGTGGGTATTACTGGCCAACAATCTACAAAGATGCTCATGATTTTGCTTTAGCTTGTGATCAATGTCAATGCCAAGTTAATATCTCTAGACACCATGAAATTTCTATGACTCCTATTTTTGAATTGGAATTATTTGATGTATGAGGTATAGATTTCATGGGTCCCTTTATGAGTTCGTTTGGCATGAAGTATATACTTGTGGTGGTGGATTATGTATCTAAATGGGTGGAGGTAGTTTGGAATCCCTAATAATGAAGCACGTAGTGTCACTGTATTCTTGAAAAAGTACATCTTTTCTCGATTTGGCATGCCACGTGCTATAAGTAGTGATGGCAGTTCACATTTTTGTAATCAGCTATTCAAAATTCTGCTTGAGACATATAGAGTGAAATACAAGGTGGAAACACCTTATCATTCCCAGACTAGTGGACAGGTTAATGCCAATAGGACTGACTTGTCACGAAAGTTAGATAATGTATTATGGGCTTACTGAACAACTTTCAAGACCCCCATTGGTGCTTCTCCTTATCAGTTAGTGTATGGCAAGGCGTGTCACTTTCCTGTTGAGCTTGAACATAAAGCACCATGAGCTTTGAAAAAGCTAAACTTTGAGTGGTAAGATGTAGCAAAGGCAAGGATGAACATCATGAATGAGTTGGATGAATTCCGACTCCAGGCATATGAAAGTTCTGCACTTTACAAAGAAAAGATAAAGCTACATCATGATCGCAAGATTGAGAAAAGGATTTACTAAAAAGGTGACTAGGTATTGCTCTATAACTCAAGGCTTTTCTTGTTTCCAGGTAAGTTAAGGTCTAGATGGTATGGTCCTTTTAAATGTTAAGAGTTTTCCAATATGGTGATATCGAATTGATGAGGGAAGGTGAAGCCCCATTCAAGGTGAATGGGCAAATATTAAAACATTATATGGGTAACACTTAGGGAATTAATGTAATTTTTGAGATGGACCTTGGTAAGGTCTGTGTAACCAAGAAATTATATTGTGCCGCGATGTTAAATCAAGTGCTACATAGGAGGCAACCCATGGGGCTAGTTGAAAAAATCTGGTATCCCACTTAGCCAAGTTGTGCCACGAAGTTACGTAGGAGGAAACCTATGTTTTGTACTTATTTATAGGGTAATATATTTGTGCAGTATGTAGGAAAAAGAGCTAAAAAATTCAAGAAAATAGGTCATACAGACTCTTCACGAGTCGTATCTTAAGGTTACGACTCATGAGTAAGAGTCATAAGGATCTGGGAGATTATACAGATCTAGGTAAAATTTTCTAGAGTCTTTACGACTCTCAGAATGAGTCATACCATCAAGGTATAACTCGTTACATGAGTCGTAGTAACTCTAGAACCTAGGTAAGTTTCCAGGTCTTTATGAGTAGAGGAAAATACCCATAAGCCTGGGTACGAGTCGTACACATGACTCATACCCAAGCTTACTAGGTTGGGGTTGTGGGTCAACCCAACCAAACTCAATTGATTTAAAACAAATTAGGGAACCCAATATCGATAATACAAGCCCACCTCCATTAATAGATAATTTTGAGCTCTAAATCACACAATTTTACTTTGAATCACACACCAACTTGCTTGAATTCTTTTCATTGCATGATTTAGGCATGAATTTGGGGGAGAAAGTGAAAAATCTACCAACCTACATTCTCAACTACTCAAGCAAGTTCTTGAACACAAATGCTCTATGTTTCGAATTGAAGTTGCATCTAAATTGAGATTTCACACTTTCTTTAAGTTGAATTTACTTGTAGGTTGAAATTTGGAACCCTAGTTATTAGATTTGAGTTGTAAATGGAAAATAAGGGTAAACGTTGATATTTTGTGTTGAAATTGTATGGTTTTGGACTGATATAGGGATGGTAATATTTTACAATGTAGAGGGTATCTTGGGATAGCGTATTAGAGTCAACTCTAAAGTTGAACTTTTATGTTGCAGTGGATACAAGACTCCTCATGACTCGTACCCATAAGTAATGAGTCATGACGAGACTTGTAACCACTGACAAGATAGAAGTCTACCTGAGTGTAGGTTCTGATATGGGTACGACTTTCTTATATGAGTCGTATCAAACCCATACGACTTGTAAACTTAAGTTGTAAGGATCTGGGAGGAATCATAGATTAGAAGTTTGTTTTTAGTCTGCTTACGACTGTTGGTAACAAGTCATAAACTTTCCTTACAACTGGTTAGGAGGACTCATAAGTAGACCAGTAAACAATCATGTACACACTGTTTAGCATACAACTCGGTCATGAGAGTCGTACCTAGATGATACGACTCTTGCCCCCAGTCGTACCTTGTACAGAACATGTAAACTGACATTTATTTTTCTTATTTTTATTTTCTTTTTTATATTTAATTACTTATATATGTGTATATTCAGGTACCATGCCTCATAAAGGTGCATTATCTTCAATACATGTGGCCATGAAAGGAAACAAAAAGTCACCAGTTTCTAGTTCTGAATCCACATAGTCATCCAATAGTAGTGGTGACTGCGTTGAATACCTATTGAAGGGGAAGGCTGACCCAAGAGAAAAAAGAACTGCGAGGGGAAAGAAAGTGGTTACTCTGGAGGACACACCTCTACGAGGACCAAGGATGAAGAACCGGAGTAAAGAAAATGGTCACTCTAAAGGACACACCTTTATGAGGACCAAGGATGAAGAGCCTGAGGACCTCCCTTCATATTTACCTCTACCTTCGAAGAAAGAAGATGATATTGAATCAAGCTCTTAGGAGAAGAATTCAAAAAGTTTTAGTGGTGCTGCAGAAGAAGTTGATGTGCCACCTATTGATGTGCAATAACCATCACTGTCCATCACACCTGGTTTGATGTTCATTGTGGAATAGTGGGGGTACCCCGATATGAATGCCACATATACTAATGGCTTGAGTAGACTTGCCAATGGGAGAACCAAATGGAGTTTATATCATAAGAGGAGATTGAATACTACTGGCTGGCTGAGTTGCCTAGATTTGAGAAGCAGTTTTGACAGTATAGTTTCGAGTGGATGACCAGAATGCTCAAAATATATAGTCCTGCACTGGTGCAAGATTTTTATGTGGCGTACAAGGGGAAGTTGCAGAGATAGTATCCACATGGGCAGCTGTGGAGAGGTGGTGACCCCATTACCTTATTGATCATTTAAGGAGTGCGGGTCAACATCTCCCCACTCACTATTTCCAAATTCTTGTACTGACGAGACTATCAGGTAAACACAAGTGAGGTGGAGTACCGCATGAAGAAAATCCAAAAAATTACTTGGAAATAGATGGGGATGGATGACAAAATGGGTCATTTTAGGTGGATTACCGAATTTATAGCGTTGAATGGTAAGAACTATATTTGGGTGGAAAGTGGCCCAAATGTCACTTTGTAAAAGATAGAGAAGAACACACTAAATTTTGAGGCCAAGGCATGGTGGACCCTGGCCCGACACAGGTTATGTCCCACTACTGGGGACAACATAAACAGTTTAGTTTATACCGCACTGATAGTTGGGTTCATGGTCGGATATGAGTTCTATGTAGGGGAGTTCTTAGTTCGAGAGATGAGAGACCATGATGTGGGCGGAAAAAGAGGGTGTAGGAACTCCTTGGGGTTTATCAGAGATAATGCAAACCCATTAGCCATGAATACATAGAGAGGAGCTAATATATTAGTAGAGATGTACCGACAAAGTGGTAAGACTAAGTCTACTGAGGCTATGGAGACGGGTGGACAAACTAAGACCACACAGGTTTCAGATGCAGTAGGTACACCTAGTGCCCCTCCTCTAGTTCAGTCTATACCACCTAGGCCTAGAGCTATGCTGATTGGGTTGATTATGATCTCACAGGCTATGTGGGATGAAGTAATGGTGAGGTTGGGCATATTGGAGGCGAAAGTCTGAAACATGGAAGGGGGTATAAAACCCTAGGTTGAAACAAAGTTGGAGAACCAAGATAGACAGGTGAAGATTCGTTTAGATATCTTTGAGCAATGAATTACCCGACAGTTGGGGAGCAGTCAAACCCTAGATATTATAGAGGTAAAGTTTGAAGTGCCCAAAATTAAGAAGATGGTTGCTGAGCTGTACGATAGATCGATCATCCCAGATTTCATGGTTACGGGAATTGTGCTCGAGGTACATGTTGACAATATCTGGGAGATACTAGAAGAATAACCCCGAGAGAAAAGATGAGATAAAAAGAAGAGAAATCACCAGAGTAGCACAAAAAAAGAAGTAATAAAGAAGGCTAAGGCACATATCCTACAGAGTGAGAAGAACCGGTAGGTGGGGTGCAGGAGATGCATGCAGGAGCTAATAGTTTAAGAATGACAGTTATTGATATTGAGGGAGCGATAATGTAAACCCACCGAATGATATACTATTGAGTGCATTAGCCATAGCCAGTGTCACTGTTGCTGATAGTATCGATAGCTGAGGGGACTACAGATGATGATGGTGGGACCAACTTGAAGGCCCACATGATGATGTTGTATAATTTAGCGCCTTGAGCGCCCAGATATGTTCCCTATCCCATGTACTTTATTTTTAGATGCACTTGGGACAATGCATAGGCTTTAAGTTGGGAGTGGGGCAAGGTCACCGCAGGCTATAATTGCATGATTCAAAGCCCCTGGCCACAATCTAAAAAATTTAGTTGAGAACTGCCATGTTTTGTTTTTGTTAATGTTTTGTTTTGTTTGTTTTTATGTGTTGTGTGCTGGGATAGCTAATAATATGAGTAAACGTCGTATTTGTGGAAGTTGAAGTTGTTTGAAAAAAACTGTGCTGAAATTGTTTGTTTTTTAAAAAAATTATGCTAAAAAGTGATACCCCTCCTAAAATTATTTGCTAACTGTGTGATTTGCGTATTTGGATGAGATGATTGGAATCTGATAAGGGCATTAGGATTAGGGATAGAACAACTAGGACAAATAATTGCATAACCGGATAAGTAGTACCTAGCAATATAACCATGTGCGAGTGTGTGTGAGGCTCTACCTAGTTCCTGGTGTGTCTGAATCTAGAACTTGCCCAATTTTTCTTACCTAGGCTTAGGATAGTCAAGTAGGAAATGATAATAGGCCATTTTTTATGAGCCCACTCAAGCCTAAACGCCTAACCAAATGAATTATAAATCCCTTGATCCCATTGTTTTAGCCTAATTGACCCATTTCTTGATTACATCGATTTCACCTTCCTATTTCTACAATGAACTTGTACTTGCCCTGGTCCTCCTTGGACACTGTGCACCTTAACTCAAGCAAATTGCCTAAGTTGATGGTGGCTATTATAAGGGTGCGTAGGGAAAATCGAGAATAAAGAAAGAAGTTTAGAAAGAAAAATGAAAAAGAAAAATTGTAATAAAAGAAAAAAAAAAGAGAAAAAAAAAAGTGAGAAAACTGTACCTGGCCTAATCTAAATGTGTGAAAATAAAAAGGGAGGCATAAGGGAGGAAATAAAAATTGAATATAAAGTGGTAAATAAAGTGGACCCGACAAAAGCATAATGTCAAGGATGCGTAGTCACTAAAAAATTCCCAAAATCCATACCAACCCCAAACCTACATTACAAGCTTAATAAAGTCCTTTAGTGATTCTACCCCCACTATTCAAAAATTTAGGAAGAGAGCATATGGGAAAGCCTATGGTATTCTATATACACCAGAGGTACTTCTTTGTGAGTGAGAGAACCTTTTGTATATCCTTGAATAAATTGATTTATCTTAACTGAGTGAATAACATCTGTTTGATTGTGAGTGCACATAGGTTATGTTGGTAGGTTGCTAGACTATTTGGTTAATATGGTTTGTGTCTATTCCCAGTTATCTGTTACTAATGTAATTCCATCATTGGATTCCCTTGTGTTTCTCTGTATGCTAAATGTTTATACACAGTCTGACTCTTGAAAAGTTAAAATTAGAAGGGGAAATAAAAATTGTTGAAAATTAAATTGAAAATTCACTTCCATAGGTACCTTAGGATCTTCTTGTTTAAGAATCATTGTGTTTTGATAGTTTTTGATTTTTGTTTTTCCTGAGGACACTCAAACTTCTAAGTTGAGGGTGTTGATGTGTCATGGAAACAAGACACTTTTGATGCTTAAAACCATAACATTATGCTTGTACTTAGGTTATTTTGGTTGATATGATGTGGTTTGTTGCTTGTTGCAGGTGAAACAGGTCTATAATAGTGTTGGAGTGAAATTGGAAGAAAAAGACCAAGACTATAGATGATAAGAGTCACCATACGAGTCATTAATACATTATACGACTCGTAGGTTAACTCGTAAGGATAAAAAAAGCAAATCCATGCAGTAAAGTAAAGTAAAGGAAAGGAAAGATACGAATCAAGTATATGAGTCGTAAGATGAGTATACGAGTCATTTTAGGAAATCATAAGTATGCCAGAAACCAAGGAAGCAATTTAGAGTTGAAGTCTCATAAGAATACGAGTTAGAAGTCTGAGTACAACTCATATGGACAAACCGTGAGCAGGCCAGTGTTCAAAGGATTGAAAGGAAGAAGTCCCAGGTGGATACGAGTGAAGGCCACGAGACGTATGGTCAAGGTATGACTCGTGAGAGTGATTCGTAAGAAGAACAAGAAGTTGAAGGCTGGAATATCATACACTAAAAAACATACGAGAGCATGGTATGACTCATAAGGAGCGCATACGAGTAGATGAGCGAGTCGTACCATGTGCCAACATTACTTTTACTTTTCCATTTTATTAGAATTTTTGATTATTTTTGAGATACTATAAATATCCCAGGGTTTATCTTTTATTAAGTTACACACTTTTGATATTCTCTTACATACTATTACATTCTATTACATACTTTTAGATTGCTCTCGATATTTTTTGGTTATTATTCAATAGCATCTTTTGTATTTTATTCATCTTACTTTGTGCAGTTAATTATATGAATTCTTCATCGATTATTGTAGGTTCTTGCATAAGCATGAGCGACTAATTTCCCTGATAGGGTTGTAGGAACCTTGGGGAATTAGCTACGTAAGGGATGTGGAAGAGTCATCTATTTTAAAATAAGTTGCATATATCTTAATCTTCTTCGTATAAATTGACCACAGAGCTACTGCAAAAACTTGAGGATCGCTTATATTCGATAACGTCCTCACAAGGGAGTTTGAGATTTGAAAAAAATGATTAAGATCGTAATTTTTGATTCACTTCCAATATTATTATTCCACCATCTCATCTGATCAACTCGAGACTCAAAAGGTGAGAGTTATATTGAAGTCATAGACAAGGAGCAATAAGGCGACGCCCTGAGACTTACAAGGTAAATGGGTGAGATTTGTTAACACATTCACAAGACTGTTGATAATACATAGCTTGTTGACTTTACATGCAGAGCAGCAGAATAGGTGGGTTGAACACAAGAAACTTATAGGGTTAAGAAGCCAGGGGGAACATAGTCCTAGTGTTCATCTTCTGTTGTTTACAACTCAAAGCATTCAAGTTTGGTTACCACTTACTGGTTACTTCTAATATCCCCCATTTAATTTTTAGCAATGCTCGTGGATTTCAACAAGTTAAGCAACTGTTCAACGTTTTCCTTGTCAGTTCGACTCAAACCTAGTTGGGTTACTATATTTAGAATCAACCGCAATATACTTCTTTAGAGGTTAGTTTGGTCAACATCACCCCACCCTCATGCCAACTCCTTACCCTCCCATTCAATTTTCAACCCCATTCAAATTTGTTTTCTTTATTGATTTACAAGGGGTAAATATCAATATGTTAATATTTTTTAGACTAAGCGGGTCAAGACCCAACCCAATTTATAGCCCATTTTAACCCAATACATTTCAACTCAAAGTAAATTTGGGAGGGTCATGACCAACTCAATATCCAATTCAACCTACTTAATATCTTGAATCTCAACCCAACTCTTCCATTTGACACCCATAGTCAAACACGAACTATTTTTTTATCGCAAGCATTTTCTTAAAAAGAATTAAAATACACTTCTCATAATAAGCTAATTTAATAAGTTTGGCCAAGCACGCTATACATTGTCCAAATTCAATGAAGTTAAAGCATAATAACAATTAGATTCAAGGCTAATGCTTGTTCCATTGGTCTTGCAAAATCTTTTTAGGACTTAGGATATCCCACTAATTTAGCCATCTTAGTTGGTTGGAGTAGAACCCACATAGGGTCTAGAGAAGTAACTATCTCATAGATAAATTTTGGAGACCTTGATAGTAGTTTAATTATATAATATTGAGAAGTATTTTGAAATAATATTGGTGTAGTCAGACGAAATATGAAAGTCCATATAACATATATTTAGAATCAAAGTATTTCAATAGTGGTACTACCTTTCATAGCAATGTTATTGGGCTCTTCAAAAATGTCATCGAGTGTGTGTCAGCTTTTCAAAAAATAGAGCATTTTTAAAGAATACAAAATAGATACGATAATATTTTTCGAGAGTCTGAGTAACTTAGTTTCAGAGGGTAGGTTTCCCCATGTTAGCTCTATTTTTTATTTCAAAGTACTTGAAGTTACACGATGAATGATACATTCCTTTGATCTTACTCAAGAACAAAGTTTTTTATATAGATTTCAAAATTTTTGATGTATGTTATTACACCGTCAGTTTCTACTTTTAACATAGTTGAGCGGTTAACAATCATAGCCAACGGATGGTTGAGTAGGGTCACTGATATGACTCCTTTAGAATGTGGGGATATTCTATATTAGTTTCATGGTTTCACATACGATAACATATATTAGCAACAATTAGTATTATAGTAGTTATCAACGGTAATTATTTATTTGCGTCAGGAGTTATTTTTGTGTTTTAATTTAAATGGATGTATGTAGAAGAATGTACAAGAAAAGTATTCTTATTATTATCATTGTATCTGGAGATTTTCCCACTCCATAGAGACATAGTTATTGGTTAATGTAGTGTCTAAGTTTCTTCCACTTAACTTAACTAGCAAAGTTTCATTCTCATCTCTTTTTCATCCTAGTTTCTATCATTGGCATTAAAGTAGTATGATCTGCCATGGTTAACACAACAACCAACACTTCCCACAACAAACCTATCATGTCAACTTAAAGACTGTGAACTGTGCTTTGATACAAAACTTGTCATGACCCAAATTAGGACCTAGTCATGATGGGTATCTCAAACCCACTATAAACCGGAGCAAACCCCCTTAGCATAATATCTATAACAGAATAACGATAAACAATAGAAGACAACCACAGATGGAAATGAATGTGGATAAGACAAAGACAGCCTAATAATCAAAACAAACATCCAACGCACACTTGTCCACATAAGCCTCTAAATACTAAAGTACCAAACTAGGTCAAGAAATGCCCTGATCATGACAAAGGAAAGCTAACAATCTCCAAAATATAAAAAGAAACCTAATGAAATGGTAAAGCTTATCGGATGATGGAGGCTCACTACTTCACAAAAGCTTAACCAATATTTACACCACCTAACGCTGCACAGGAATAACAAAAGAACCCTACGATCCTATGAAATAATGCAACGTCTAGGGACGGTTAGTGGGATAAGCACTGACATGTAACTCCAAAAAAGTGATAAAATAATGCCATATCCAAAATCAGTCAAAACCACATGCACACTTTCATATATAAATATATAAAATGCAGGAATAGGGTAAAAGGTCATGAACATAAGAGTTTAAAACATTAACCTGGACTGTGTAGTGCTATCCGTCCTAAGGGCACCCGCGAGCAATATCGGTTCAGCTCCCCCTACTTAAAGGAACCCAACACGTGTTATATGCACTAATCGAGGAAATACAAAGGAGGGTCAGAGGCACTAAGGTTCCAGCCATCCCATAAATATAATGTGTGAACCAAGCAGACGGTCATATAGACCCCCACGCTGGCAAATATGATTTCCAGTATTGGTCTCCCCGGTACCTCCACCTTCACGGCAAGCTACAAAACCCCCTTTAAGCCCAAATTGAAACATTTGCACATAATCCCAATCATTAACCCATGAGTCATTTATTAAGGCATCCACCACTTGGTATCGTCATACCAATTATGCTTGCAAGCTAATCCAATTATGCCATTCCAGTCCAATCAACCAATTTGACTCCCAAGTTTCATTTTAAAATCCAAAACCATGGCCACCAAGGCCTTTAAAATCCATTTTTATCCATTTGTCCATTAATGTAATGCAATAGTTTCAAAAGTTTGTTAAACCATGAAAGTTCCATATTTGAAACCAAAGTTATAACAGGTGGCTTAAGGTTAATACCAATTTCAAAGACAAAGTCCATAAATTTGGGGAAACCCATGTTCCCCCATTTCAATTACCATAAAAGTGCACCCTTGCATCCTAAAACCATTTATTAAGCACGAATGACATATTCAAAGCATGGGAAGACAATTTCAATAGTAAACAACCAAAAGCTCTCAACATAATTTCAAACCCATAATTAAATCACATGAACAATGATTAAAACATATGCCACTGTACAAAATTCATGTTGGGGATGAGAGATATGCATAAAACACACAAGAATTTAGAAGAAATCTGAAGTTCAAAGCTTGATGTTTGAATTCCTTGTAAACCCTAGTTTCTCTTGACTTGGGATTTAGAAAGGAGACAGTAGTGTTTGATTTTGACAACTGATATTAAAAGCTTCCTTTAGATATTTTAAGTCATGGGGAATAATGTATAGGTAGGGAAAGAACTAAGATCCCCCAATTAAAATGTGCAAAAAAAATTGGGCCTAGTCGTTAAGGGTCAGGTAGCGACTTTTGAGGTCACACCAGGAGTCGTTACCTAGACTCGTTATCTAGGGATCAAATTTCTAAACCCTCATTTCTATGGTAACGATTCACTTACCATGAATTTGTACCTGACCTAATGACTTATGATTAAGAGTCATGATCAAAGCAGAAACCTTGGCCAACCTTACTATTGGGACAACGAGTCCCACCCTATGATGAGTGATAACGACTCATCACTTAGGTTGTAGTTATTCCAGTTTTGTCAACACTCCAATAATCTCAAATTCTAAAATCTAGGGTATTACATTATTCCCCCTAAGGATCATTCATCCCATAATGAGAAGCTAGGGTACCCGTTAGCACGATAACGTAGGGACTGCAGCCGGCAATCAAAATCAAATTCAAAAAGTGATAAGGAAGAAAGAAACTCATACCTTAAACATTTTCGTCCATCCTGGAAAATAAAAACAAGTATTTGTCTTTATGACTTCTTCAGCTTCCCATGTGGCTTCTTCTACCTTTTGGTTTCTCTGAAGCACTTTTACCGAAGCTATATCCTTAGTCCTCAATCTACGAACTTGCCTATCCAATATATCCACCAGGACTTTCTTATAGGACAAGGTATCTGAAACACCAACATTCTTCACAAAACAATAAAAGAAGGATCACCCATATACTTTTTCAACATCGACACATGGAAAATGGGATGAATACAAGCCAAGCTCGCAGACAACTCCAACTCATAAGCAATATTCCCAATTCTCCTTACAATTTGGTATGAGCCAACATATCGGTGACTGAGCTTCCCCTTCTTCCCAAACCTCACAACTCTTTTCATAGGAGAAACTTTCAAGAACACCCAACCACTAACCTTGAACTCCAACTCCTTTCGCCTCATATTGACATAGGATTTTTGGGGATTATGGGCAGTCTTAAGACTTTCTCTAATCACCCTCACCTTTTCCACAGCCTAGTGAACCAAGTCAGGACTAAACAACCTAGTTTTACTAACCTTAAACCACCAGTAGGAGACCTACACCTCCAACCATATAGAGCCTCAAAAAGAGCCATTTGAATACTTGAATGGTAATTATTATTGTATACAAACTCAATGAGAGGTAAATGATCAACCCAAGCCCTTAGCATATCCTCCAAAGTTTGAAAAGTTTGTTCTACTTGTCCATCCATCTGAGGGTGGAAAATGGTGCTAAGGTTCCCTTTAGTACCTAAACCTTTCTGAATGAACTCCAAAAGTAAGAAAAAATTATGTACCTTGGTCTAAAATGATGGACGCAGGTTCTCCATGCAACTTAACAATCTCTTGAATGAATAACATAACGTAATCCTCTCCAGAGTAGTTAGTCCTCATAGGAAAGAAGTTAGCAAACTTAGTAATCCTATTTATAATGACCCAAGTCAAATGATACTAGTTCCGAGAATGTGGCAAACTCATAATGAAATCCATATCTCGCATTTACACATGGGTAACTCTATCTCTTGAGACATGCCACCAGGCATCAAGTATTAAACCTTGACTTATTGGCAAGCCATACACTTAGCAACAAAATTTACCATATCACTCCTTATATTGTTCCACAAACAGATCTTCTTCAAGTCATGGTACATCTTAGTCAAACCCGGATGAACTATATATCTGAATTAATAAGCCTCAGTTAAAATCCTTTTCTGCAGCCCATCAATATCAGGAACACACAAACTCCCTTGATACCTCAAAATACCATCTCCCCCAATTTCGAATGCCATAACCTTCTGCTGACCTACATCATCCTTAATTTGTAGAAGTATGGGATCCAAGGCCTGTTTCTCCTTTATCTCAACAACAAGAGATTACTTAAACACTTCTTCAACAATCACTCCTGTATCCTCAGAGTCCAAAAGACGAACTCCCAAGTTAGCCAACATATGAATATCCTTCCTCAATCTTCTTTTCTTCCCTCCACATGAGATAAGCTCCCCATAGACAACCTGCTAAGAGCATTAGCAACCACATTAGCTTTACCTAGATGGTAGTGAAGGCTTATGTCATAACCCCTAAGTAATTGAAGCCACCGCCTCTGCCTGAGGTTCAAATCCTTCTGAGTAAATACATACTATAGGATCATGGTCTGAATAGATATCCACATGCACCTATACAGATAATGACACCATATTTTTAAAGCAAAAACCACAACTGCCAACTCTAGATCATGAGTCAGGTAATTTCTTTCATGAACCTTAAGCTACCTGGAAGCATAGGCCACCACCTTACTATGCCGCATCAACACACAACACAGTCCCATATGGTACGCATCAAAATATACAATAAAACCCTCAGTACCCTCAGGTAGGGTCAAAGAAAAATAGAAGTCAACTTATCCTTTAGCTTCTCAAAACTGCCTTCACAAGCATTAAAACATAAAAACTTAACCTTTTTCTGAGTCAGCCTTGTTAGTAGAGTAGCAATAGAAGAGAAACTCTCCACAAACCTCATATAATACCCTAAGAAACTTATAATACCTATTGGAGTCATAGGCTTAGGCAACTTCATAAATGCCTCAATTTTCTGTAGATCCACCTTAATCTCCTCATTAGAAATAACATGCCCCAAAAAAGTCACAACATTCAGCTAAAACTCCTAGTTAGAAAATTTTGCATACAACTTCTGATCCTTAAGAGTATGCAACATAATTTGGAGATGTTTGGCATGATCCTTATCGATCTTAGAATACACCCACATGCCATCAATGAAGACTATGACAAATAAATTCAAAAATTGTCTAAACATTCGATTCATAAGATCCATGAAAGTCACTGGAGCATTGGTCAATCTGATTAACATAACTAGAAATTTGTAATGGCCATATCGGGTGCGAAGAGCTGTCTTAGGAATATCCACCTCTTTAATATCTAGCTTATGGTACCGAAATGAAGGTTAATTTTTGAGAAACATCCAGCACCTTGAAGCTGATCAGAAAGATCATCAATTCTAGGAAGAGAATACTTATTCTTCACTATAACTTTATTCAATTGGTGATATAAACTATAAGAGACCCATCCTTCTTTCACACAAAAAAATAGGAGCACCCTATGGAGAAACACTAGGACGAATAAAAACCTTATCAGAAAGATCCTTTTAACTGCTCCTTTAGCTTAGTCATAGCCATCCTATAAGAAGGAATAGAAATAGGACTGGTATCCGATAGAAGATCAATCCCAAAGTCTATTTCCCTATCGGGAGAAATCCCAGGAAGATCATCAAGAAACACCTTAGGAAATTCATTTACCATGGGGACAGATTGGAAAGAGGAAATATGAGAGCTAAAATCCTTGACCAAACTAACTGATACAAAACCCCTTTGAAAATCAACTTTGGGGCTCTAAGATAGGAAATAAATGTCCCTTGGATACTAAGGAACTTCCCTCCCATATAATTTTTGGTTTATTAGGAATTTAGAAAATAACCTTTTGGGTTCTATAATCCAGAGATGCATAGCGTGAATGAAGCCAATCCATCCCCAAGATTACATCAAAATCTACTTTGTCAAGCTCTATCAAATCCACCAATGTCTTTCTATGAAAGATAGACACCACACAACCCCTATAGATCTTTCTAGCAATAATAGAGTAACCCATCAAAGTAGATACTTAAAAGGGGTCAGAAATACTTTTGAGACCAAAACCAAAATGTATAGCCACATAAGAGGTCACATAATAAAGTGTAGAACCCAGATCAAGCAAACAGTAAACATTACAGGACAAAAGTTGTAAGATACCAGTAACAACATCTGGGGATGCCTTAGATTCTTGGAGAGTAGTAAGTCCATAGAGATGATTCTGTCTAATGCCAGTACCTAAAGTGGAACCCGTTGATGCAGGAGTTAAAGAAATAGTAACCAGGACCTTATTAGATTTCGTAAAAACTTTAGCTTCAGGACAGTTCCTCTGTATATGTCCGGGCTGACCATAGTACAAGTTCCTTCCCTCATCATAATGACCACGTGAAGCTATCCAAAAAATCTACACGGAGGATAAGGTGGGGCTGACTAAGCTTCACTAGCCTGATATTGGGCACCCTATGCCTTCATACTACTACTAGCCTAAAAAATATGATCACCAGGTGCCTTAGGATAAGGAGCACTCGCCGATGAATATGAACTAGAATTTCCCTAATTCTTCTTCTTAGTCCACTTTCTACCATCTCTCCCACTGTTCTACTGCCTTGCACCTTTTTTTGAATACCTGAACTTTTTATTTTGCCTTTCTCCTATTTTTGCCTATCTTTTTTTCTCATCTTTCACTTGTTGTATATAAACCACAAGTTTGGAGATGTCCATATCATTGTTCAATATTTATCATGACCCGAATCAGGGCCTGACCGTGATGAGTATCTCAAGTGCCACATAGACTAGAGATCACCATTGTACCTAACAAAACTAAACATACTACACCTCACGGTCAGCTAAATTTTGAGCATATAACAAGATAAGAATATTTCAATTTAAAAACATTAGAATATATCTATAACCTAAACCTACCGATATCGGCATCTATGTCTATACCAATACCAATACCGATACCAATACCGACACTGCTTATGCCAACAATAGTCTGACAAAGCCTCTAATCAAAACCAAAGAGTATCAAGTTGGGACATGGTCCAACTATAGACAAAAACCAAATCCAATGGAATAGTCAAATTGTAAAAAAAAACATAAATATGAAATGGGGACTTCTGAAGTATGGATGCTCACCATTTTAATCTAACTCGTTAGCTGATCCCGAATCTAAGTCACTAAGTAGAAAAAGTACAAGTATGAGCAGTTCCTACATCTCATGGGCATACAACATCAAAAGATGGTTAGCGGGGAAAATGCTAGCATGTAACTCGGGGATAAGGATAATATAATGATATGAGCAATAGTTTAAAATCATTCAAAGCCAGTGGGGTCAATCTAGTTAATAATACGGACTAATTGAAGCTGCCGCAAGCAAAACCTTACCCTTGAGCTAATTTTCAACCATCATGACAACTACTTCCAGTGGGATTATCCCACCAAAGGAAATAGTGATACATAAGGAAATTGATAAAAAGAAAGAAGAAGTGAAAGAGAAATCATATGCAAATTATTTAAACCTAAAGTGTACGTTCATGAGAATATTAAGGTGCCTTCAAAACCAATAATCATGCTTTATGGTAAACCAAGCATTACATGGAAATCCTCGGAGGTGAAAAATATGATATTAAAAGAGAATCTACAATACACAATTATTGGTAAGTTCTCTTATGGAAAACCTGATATTAAGGAGTTAGAAAGACTATACTAATGCAATGTGGAATAAAAGGAGAATGCACAATTGGTTAGTTGGATGCAAGACATATACTCATTCGATTGAATGGATTAGAGATTTTGTGCAGTTACTATCAAATTTATCTTTTTTTATTGAGGCAAAGGAAATGGATTGATAGATGAGTACACTTAAATTGGATCCACGGCTTGAACCGGATATTAATAAAACTATAGGATTAGCATAGATCTCAATGCCTGATTTACCACCTAATTTTTTTGCAAAAGAGTAGATATTTGCGATAACTTCTGTAGTAGGAAAGCCATTAACTGTAGATATAGCTACATAGAACCAAACAAGGGCTAGCTGTGCAAGGGTAAAGGTGGAAGTTGATTTGATAGCCAAATCACCTCAGAGAGTGAGAATTAATAAAGAGAATGAAGTCACAGGTGAAATAAAGTCAAAATAGATCAGTATCCAATATGACTACATGCCTAAGTATTGCAAAGAATGCTTTTTGCAAGGTCATGATGGAGCAGGATATTGGAATATTCCTCCGAAGTTACATGACAAAGTGTAGGATGAGAAGGAAGATATGAGCAAGGAAAAAAGGTAAGGACAATAAAGTATATAGAGAGAATATAAAAGGGGAGTTACAGAGAATATAAATAAATAACGATGGTTGTAGTGTAGGAAATGCTTACTGCCAATACTTTTGAAGCTTTGAATGCAGTGGAGGAGATCAAATATAATGATAAACATGAAGATAGAACCAAAGAGTCTAAAAAGGATTGGGTTAACAAAATTTTTGGCAAGATTGATCCACAAGAGGAGAATACAGAGATAGTCAATCCAGGAATAAAGCAAACTAATTCAAATAAGGAGGATAGAAGTACAGGCCAAAGTTTAGTTGATAAAAGTAAAGATGATCTTAATGTACAAAAGCAAGTAGAACAATCAACAAAGAGAACAAAGTACTTTGCTCAAAGAATATTCAAAAGACCAACAAAAGAAAACATAAAGTTGTAATAATGGATGAGAGTTGATGATAGTAGAACAACAAAATAAAAATAAAGAAGACATGGTCATGGAAGGAATAGTTCCTCTTGCAATAAATGTAGGAAAAAAACTTGAACTTTCAAATGTTAACAAAGTAGATATAGATGAGGCGGATTTAAAGAATAATATAAAACAAGTATCTGCAACAGCTGATTTGTCTCCACAGAAGATACAACTATTAAGTACTAAGCACGGAAAACAAAAGAGGAAGAACAAAAATACAGCAGAAAGTACAATGCAGCAAGGAGTCATATGACAAAATCAATATCAAAATAAATGCTTTGATATGGAATATAAGATCTGTCAATACTCAGAAAGTATTCACAAGATTAATTACAATGCACAAGAGATATCAATTCTTCTTTATAAGTCTCATGGTGCCTTTTCAGGAAAACTTCAATATTGAGGATTATAAAAGAAGATTAGGGATGCAACATGCTATAGCTAATGTATCAGGAAAGATATAGACATTCATAGATTTAGGTGTGGAATATAGTATAATTAGCAATGAGGAACAACAACTTACAATGAAGTTGGAGAATAAAAATACTGGAATATCAGTAAATATTACACTGGTATATGCAAAGTGTACTCCTAATGAAATATTATCTTATGGGAATATCTGGGAGACTTATCTAATGATATTCAGGATCCTTGGCTAGTAGGGGGACTTTAATGTCATTAGGAATTAAGAAGAAAAGTTGGGTGAACTTCCTGTTACTATGGCAGAGACAGCTGATTTTAATCATTGTATGAATATATGCAATCTTGAGGAGAGTGAGGTAGAAAATATACTTGGTGGAATGGGAGAACTAATGGAGAGTGTATTTTTAAATGAATGGCTAGGGTTTTGTATAATGATAAGATAATGGATGTATTTCCAGTGCTGGAGGTGGAGCATCTGGTAAAGAGTGGCTCAGATCATGCTCCATTGTTACTGAATTTCAGTAGCACAAAGAAGAATATTGTTATATCTTTAAGTTTTTAAATTTTTGGTTGAAAGAGGATTTTTGTATGGAAGTACCAAGACATAGCTGGCAACAAGAAGTAGAAGGGAATCCATTTATAGTCTTTCAACAGAAACTTAAAAAAACAAAAGTTGCTTTAACTGAGTCGAGCAAGCAGAAATTTGGTAATATTTCAAGAGATTGATACATTGGAGGAGGTCATAAAGGTAAGAGAGAAATAGTTTGAGGAAGATCCTTCACTAATTAATAAAGCTAGTTTTCTAAAGGCTCAAGTTGATCTTAGCATACAAATAATAAGGGAAGAGGATTTCTAGAGACAAAAAATAGGTTTTGAATGGTTCAAGGATGAAGAGAGGAATACCAAGTTCTTTCGTACTATAGTGAAAGGCAGAAGGGCAAGGCTAAAGGTTTCAAGAATACAAAATGATGAAGGAATTTGGTTGGAAGAACAAACTAAAATTGCAGAAGCTGTTGTAGAGTTTTTTCAAAAATAGTTTACTAAATAGAAATATGCAGTGGTATTTCTGAATGTTAAATGCACTACCATCAGTGGTCTCTTATGAGCAGAACAACCAATTGAAGAAGCCTCCAGAGTTAGAGAAATTTAAAGATGCGGTAATAGGATTAAGTAGGGATAGTGCAGGGAGACCTAATGGTATAACTGGAGCATTCTACTGATGCATGGGAGATAATAGTTTTTGAAGAGAAAATTGGATTTTTTCAAGGAAGAAGTATTGTAGAAAACATTTTGGTTCTCCAGGAGATAGTTTTAGAAATAAGGAAAAAGGGAAAGCCTCCTAATATGGTGATGAAGCTAGATATGATGAAAGTCTATGATAAGGTGGAGTGGTTGTTTCTCACAAATGTCCTAAGAAAGATAGGATTTTCTAAAGAAATAATTGAAATGGTGTACAAGCTATTTGCAAATAATTAGTATTCTATTTTTTGAATGGCCAACCTAAAGAATTTTTTAAATCCTTAAGAGGGTTGAAACAAAGAGATCCTTTATCTCCTACTTTGTTTAATGTAACAGCCCATAGCATTCTCGTCTTGATACCACACTTAGTAGCATGCATGGGTAACTTGCAACCTGAAAATTTCTCTTAGTGTTAAAAAGGACAGTCATATTTTAAGCTCCTAAACTTTAATAATTTTTAAATTAACCTTCCCGACCCCGAGACATAGATGTTTGAGTTGATTTATGTTTAGGGATGTAAAGGGGATGTCGCGGCTAGGGCCTCATTTTGGACCATGACATTATATTAGCAGTTGAAGTGTTGACCAGGAGTTTTAAATATTTTCTAACTCAGAAGCAGTTTAAGATGTTTAGGGTGCCAAGGGGAAGTCCCAGAATTAATCATCTTGCTTTTGCAGATGATATGATTATATTGTGCAAGGCTAAAGTAGGAACATTGAAGATGGTTACAGACACTTTGGGAAAATATGAAAAAAAGCATTTGGTCAGAAGATTAATAAAGATAAAATTGCTCTTTATTTGCATAAAGGAGTTTCTAATAGTACAGTTGTAATGGCTGAGGTAGCAATAAGAATTTTGAGGAAGGAATTTCCCTTTACCTATTTAAGTTGTCCAATCTTTTACATAAGAAAGAAGAAGGACTATTATCAGTCCTTAATGAATAGGATAACTAGCAAATTGTAAAGCTGGAAAGGTAAGCTATTATCCTATTGAGGAAGAGCTATTCTAATTAAACATGTCCTGCAAAGCATTCCTATTCATTTTATTTCTTTTATGAATCCTCCCCTCATGTTATGAGCATAATTAATAAATCTTTTGCACAATTTTTTTAGACTAATACAATAGGGGAGGAGGAAACCATTGAGTGAAATGGAAGAGTTTGTGTCTGCCTGAGGAAGAAGGAGGTTTAGGTTTTAGAATGGTACGTGATGTTTCTACAACCTTATTCTGCAATCTAGTGGAAATTTAGAACAACATAATCAATTTGGAGTAATTAAATGCATAATAAGTATTGCGAAAAAAATCATCCCAAGTTGGTAATATGGAAAGTTAGTGGAGGGGGTCCCAAGTTTGGAAGAAAATGTTGATTGCTAGAGACCTTATTGATCATAATATCTTATGGCAGGTTAGAAAAGGGGATGAAAATATCTAGTTTGATAACTGAACTGGGTTAGGAGATTTGTATTGTATGGAAAATATGGAAGAAGATGTCAGATATCAACAAGTGAAGGAGTTGACAAGGGATGGAAATTGGAATGAGGAAGTGATGTAGTATCTGTTTCCAAAAGAAATTTTCCAATATATACTTAATAAGATACAACCACCTAGCTAAAGAAATAGAGAGGATAAAGCAATCTAGAGTATTGAGGCTAAAGGTCATTTTATAGTTAAGACAACTTGGCAGTATTTTAGGCAAAAAGTGGAGATTAATGATCCATATAAAGATGTTTGGGTGAAGGGCTTACTTTTTAACATATCTTTTTTATGTGGAGATTTTGGAAGGGAAAGGTTCCAGTGGATGATAATATCAGGAGATGGGGTTTTAAAGGTCCATCAAGGTGTTGGTATTTTTCTAATCCAGTGCAAGAGACTCTGTCTCATGTGTTCCTGAGATCAAATTTGCTAATAGGACAATCCTACTTTGCCAATTTTGAAGGTATATGTATTTAGGGACTAAGCTTAAGAGAAACAATTCTTCGATTGTGGATAGTTGTTGTAATACCCAGGGAGAAAAAAATGAATTTTTAAAGCATTACCAGGGCTCATCATTTGGGAGTTGTGGAAGAGAAGAATGGAAAAAATTATAAAGGAAAGGATGTAAATATTCAAAGAATGATTTTGAATATTACAAGGAACATCAGAATGTTGTTAAAGGTGAGAAAACCTAAGTTGGTTTTCTCAGCTGATTCGCTAGATATTTTGAGGGATTTTGCATTGTTAAAGCCTACAAGAGTTACAACACTATTGTGGGAGATACGTAAGAGAGGATGGGTTAAGTATAATACAAATGGAGCTTCAAAAGGGAATCTTGGAAGTAGTTCATATGCCTTCTACCTAAGAAATGATAGAGGAGATCTAATATATATTGTGGGGGCTATAATATAAGACATTAATAATATGGAATTTGAAGCAATTGCTATCCTAAATGCAGCAAAGCATTGCAATCATATGAGATATGAAAATGTTATAATGTAGACAGATTTATTGGCAATGCAAAAGATGTTAACAAGGTATTGGTATTGTCCATAGAGCATAACAGAGCATATACAACAAATATGGCAGTTGATTTCAGGCAAGCAAGTTTAATTCAGCTAATCTCAAGGAAGGAAATCAGTTAGCTAACATTTTTACTAATTGGGCTTGGGATAATGGATATTTCATATTCATATTAGTTCAACAGATACATGCAGCAAGAAAGAGAATAGTTGATAGTGATAAATTACAATGTCCTTACCTAAGACTATCACCAGCAAAGGGGTGAAGGGGCTGGGAAGTCTTAAGCTAAGTTTTCACAAGAAGTTATATTTACATATCAACATGATAACAAAAACTATGAAGTAGCTAATAAGCCTAGTCTACTACAGCCAACAAAAAAGGACTCTTAGTAAAAGGGGGGGCCTGATGGTCTGGTAAAGCTTCAAGAACCTGAGGAAAAATGTACTTTCCAAACAATCCTGGTTTTGAGCATTCCATTATCTCCCTACCAGCCATATCTACAGAGTAGAAGGGATATAATTACATCAAATTTTTGATGTATTACAGAGAAGGGTGGAGAGTATTACTTACTTGGAAGAGGTACCATTGTTCCTCTGACTAGATCCCATTATGTTCTTTGAAATTAGGACAATATACCATCCACTGGAGAACACAGCTGAATAAGATGAAGTCCAAGCAGTTAGGGTTATTAAAAGGATTATCATTTGCCAACAGAAAGCAAAAGGGAAATCAAGAAATGAACTTACTTGTGCAAGCTGCAACAAGATTCATTTAATGGAGGCCAAGGAACTTTATCAATCACCCAAAGCTGAAGCAGAGTAAACATATGGTGGACAAATGGAAACATTACAACAACGGCATGGGTAACAAATAGGAAAGACTAGCTTAACTTAGAAACCCTATTAACATTATATATTTCCCACTTTATTTTAGTTTTGATTTATTTTTTGAAGCGGACCGGGTAGGAAATATAGATAGTAGGTGTTGTTTTTATATTAAGGCTATTATTGCAATGGGTTGGTCCATTCTTGGCCAAGACATTTTTATTTTTTGATTAAAGGAATCCCAAAAATTTAAACAAAAAAAAATTCAAAGCCAGTGCACATAATTAAATGCATAAATATATACATACATGTGTATATATATATATATATATATCATATGCTAGGATAAGGAGTAAGGCTTAACATGCATTTCTAAACTTTAGCCTGGATTGTGTATCTCAACCATCATATAATAGTACCCATGGGCTATGAGGGCCCCATCTCTCACCCCTTGATCGAGCCCCAATGCGTGTAGCCACACGAACCGGAGAACAATCTCATATATATGCACATGGGGGGCTTGAACCCTCCAACATATACCAAGGTGACTTAAGAACCCGATCATATCATAATTTACGGGGGACTCAAACCTCCCTAATCATGAAATAATAATAAGGGGGACTCGTAACCTACCTGGTCACTTTGACCCTCGTATCGGCAAACGGAATTTCTTGTATTGGTCACTCTGACCTCAACTTTCACGACTCAGCTACACAACCCTTATTAAAGCCCAATTAAAACAACTATCACACATTCCCATTCAGTGAACCACATTACACTTTTAGGCATACATTGTTGGTATTGTCTTACCAACTACACTTGCAAGGTAACACATCATGCCAAAATAATTCCCATTAACTTGGGGAGAACAACTCCCTTTGTTCGTTAATACATATTGGGGAACAGCGACTTCATTTGATTATTAAATCATACCATTGTATTTCAAATACTTATTTATATCATGCAATATCAAGACAAGTTCAATTTTACCAATTCACATAGTTTATATAACTAAAACCACTTTCACATTATGGGGTTAGGATTATAACCATTTCAAAGCCATAAGTTTGGGACAATCACAATTCCCCAGTTCATTCACCATACCCATGCACCCAAAAGTTCAAAACCATATTAAAAGCATGAAAATCACATATATAAACCACGAGAAATATTTTTCAATTTATAAAATTCAATACCCCCAACCTTTACTTTCAAAACCAAAACAATAACCTTACGGACAATACATTAAATAACATGTTGTTTCAAAATTAACAACGAGGAAAGAGTAATATGCCTTAAATAGTAAGGTGTACAGAGAGAAACCACCCTTGAGAGCCCTAATTAATCAACCCTTTGAAACCCTAGTCTTAACTTCAATAGAGAGTTTGAGAGTGTTTAATCCGTTAAAGTATTGAATGAATGCCACAAAAGTTATTTATGGATGTGGGGTCTAAAGGATTTTAAGTGGGAAATGTCTAAAGTTCCCCCAATTTAAAAGCTGGAAAAGCTTTTAAATTGTTCTAGCAATTTAAAACATTAAACACTCTCAATACATTAAATAATATGTTTTTACAAATTTAACAATGAGGGAAGAGTAACATGCCTTAAATAGTAAGGTGTAAAGAGAGAAACCGCCCTTGAGAGCCCTAATTAATCAACCCTTTGAAACCCTAGTCTTAACTTCAACAGAGAGTTTGAGAGTGTTTAATCTGTTAAAGTATTGTATGAATGCCACAAAAGTTATTTATGGATGTGGGTTCTAAAGGATTTTAAGTGGGAAATCTCTAAAGTTTCCCCAATTTAAAAGCTAGAAAAGCATCATCTTTCGTTACGAATCAATCCCTTGATTCAAAACCACACCTTACGACTTGTGACCATGAGTCGTAACCAGGAAAATCTCCAGAACCCCCCATCACTGTTATCTTTAGGAATCAACCCACCAACTCATAACTTGACCGTACGACTTGTAGGGTCCTATTCGTAAGCAATACAGAACCCAATTAAATCGAACACTAGACATTCTACAACTCGTGACATATCTTTACAGATCATAGTAAGCCACTCATGCTCAGAGCATAAATTTGGCACTAAGTTTCTGATTTGGATACGACGAAGGTCCCACAACCCATAACCACATCTCATGACTCATCACTATGAGTCGTGACCAAGGCAGTGAGTCCAAAGCTCAAGAATTTTCAAGGGACAAATTCTGGGGTGTTTTAATTCTTCCGCACTTAGATTATTCTTCCTCAAATGATGGGACAAGGCAATTGCTAGCACAATTTGACTCTATATTCCCCTGCTATCACCTTTAACAAACTCAGAATAACGATGCCAAGGAAATCAATCTTTCCTTTAACAAAGTTAGAAAACAAAGTCGCTAAGAATAACACATACCTTGCACATGATTATCAGAAGCAAAAAACAAGAATGGATACTTGGACTTCATGTCCTTTTCGGTTTCCCAAGCAGCCTCCTTAACCTTGTGGTTCCTCCATAGAACCTTTACCGAAGCTACGTTCTTCATCCACAATCAATGAAGTTGCCATCCAATATTTCAACCAAGAATTCCTTATATGATTAGGAATCCAAAATACCCACCTCCTGCAAAGAAATATCCGTTGAAGGATCACCCACACACTTTCTCACCATCAAAACATAAAACACCGGATAGATAAAAATCAAACTAGGAGGAAAATCTAACTCA
This sequence comes from Capsicum annuum, assembly GCF_002878395.1. NCBI lineage: Eukaryota > Viridiplantae > Streptophyta > Magnoliopsida > Solanales > Solanaceae > Capsicum > Capsicum annuum. The sequence continues at coordinate 194,158,292 of NC_061121.1, forward strand.
TACGCAACCTTTCACACCCTCTTTAATACCAAGTACGGGACAACAATCAGGGACTGAGCTTCCCCTTCTTCCTAAACTGCACTACTCCCATCAAGAGATATACCTTCAAGAATACCCAATCGCCAACCTCAAACTCTAATTCCCTATGCCTCATATTTTCATAGGACTTTTGGTGACTTTGGGCTACTTTAAGCCTACCCTGAATCACCTTTATCTTCTCCATTACTTAGTAAACCAAATTTTGGCCAAACATCTCTGCCTCACCAACTTCGAACCACCTAATAGGAGACCTATGTTAGCCTTCGAAGTCTGTATTTTAATAATGACAATCTAACAAGTGGATCATTATAGGATATCAAAGACTACTAATAAAGGAATCTGGCTATAGGAATGGAAAGATATCCAATCATAAAAAGAAAGATCACGACACTCAAATTGCATGGCAAGAAAATCAATCAAATATCTCAAAAATGGAAGGAGAATCACTACCCCAGAATCTATCCTAGAATCACGATCACTATCCCAGAATCACGACAGACTAGACAAATCAGAAGATCAATCAAGAAAAAAATAAGAAAAAGAAAAGAAGGCCATAATTTTCACATGGGAATCAACCTATACAAGACTAAAAGAAAAATATATCACGGACATATCTAATATGGACATGATCCAAAGTCGCATATGGACATATTTGATATGGACATATCAAACGGCTACATTCCTTAATTAAGGAATCAATTAAATCCTTGATTGAGAAGAAATCTCTTGGGTTTCTTTATGAAGAGTAGCAGCCGAAGACTATAAAAGATGAAGAATAAAGAAAGACATGGGTTGCGCAACTTCAAGGAGAAAATTCAAAGTTTCTCATTCTCAGTCTTACAAGGCTTTGTAACTTTTAGTTTATAATTGTTATATAAAGAGTAAGATCGAGTAAACTTTGTAACATCAATTGAAGTTGTGTCACAAGATCTAAAGAGCAAAATAAGTCTTTAGAACTTGATACCAAAAGGTATCTAAATTAGCACAAAACATCCCACAATCTTCGCAAAACAGTCCACATGACAAGACACCAAACGGAAATAGCAAACACAAATTTAAACGAAAAAGAAGATAGGTAACTTGACACAAAGAGAACACATAATGTAGCAACTAAAGAGTATATTAAACTTTAAAACCTTTACAAAATACGTTAACAAGCACCAAGTTCTTACGGTGACCGCCAAGAGAATCAACTCACCTTAAGATCCACCATTTCTAAGAAAAGAACAATATTGGCTTTTCCAAGACCTAAGCTACAATGGCTAGTTCAAGCCCTAACTAAGAACTACACTAAGGTGGTCTACTCTCAAGAGAGAGGATTTTCAATGTCTCATGTTTTCATCATTCAACAACTAATGAGAGAAGACCTAAAGAGTCCTACTTATAGTATATTACAAAAGAAGACAAAAAGACCACTTTGCCCTTAATAAGAGGGGCTGCCATGGTGTCACAACCCAAATGGCCATGAGTGGCACCCACACTAACCATCTTGTGGGAGAACCATTTAAATCAAACCATTACCCAATCACTTAGTCAATATTAAAATGATATTTTCATAAAACCATCTTAAAAATAATAATTTGGAGTTAATCATCAGTAACGCGGACACCAAACAATCTACTTACTAAAATTCCCAAGACCCAAAAGTCATCGTACAAGAACCACTAACAAAGATCATATCTAAAGAGATATAAAAAATAAAGTAAATAAAGAATGTTTCATTGCCCAAAAGATGGACAAGAATAAACAAGATGAGCCATGGAAGCCAGGAGATGGAGTGCTCACCCTTGGATCAAAATCTGTTATCAAACTCTAGAGGGATCAAGATATGCTATCAAACTCTAGAGGTGAGATCATGTATAAGCCTCTAAACCAATTTCTGCACTCAACAAAAGAAGAGTACAAGGTAGTATCAGTACACATCACTATGTACTGGTAGGTATCATAGGTCAACGCAACTTAATAACATGTACACAACATAAATCAAATAACAAGTAGACAGACATCATCACATAACAAATTATCAATGAATCAACAATACAACAATAGCAGGTCAACAATGCTCACAAATAAGCCACATAAATATTAAGAGTATCAACCATACTGTAAACATCCACCAAATCAACACAAGTATGTACACACATTCTATGGGACTTATTTTTTCCCAAATAGTCATGACCAGCAGGGAACAATCTATGTTCATGTACCATACCAGTGTGTTATCCGATCCAACATAAATATAAACATACCGAGGTGGTACCCGATCCAACATAAATATAAATGTACCGGCGTGGTACCCAATCCAACATAAATATAAATGAACCGGCGTGGTACCTGATTTAACATAAATATAAACATACCAGTGTGGTACCCGATCCAACATAAATATAAATGTACCGGCGTGGTACGCGATCCAACATAAATATAAACGTACCGGCGTGGTACCCGATCCAACATAAATATAAACAGGTATTATCAATATCAATTTACACAACCTCACAACATACAACACAATGTACCAAGTTGACAAGTACACCTAAAGTCACAAAACAATTCCATTAAGTCAATTTTCAATAAACATTTATACACGAATCAACAATCCAAGCATCAACAATTTCAAGCATGTCCGAATACCAATTCACAAGTATCCAATTTAGGAGCATACGCACAATTAAGTCGAGTCTAAACTCCAATTAAACCGTAACCTACCTCAACAAATGAATCCGAATATAATAGTCCACAAGCGCCTTGCTCTTTCTCAAAGTTTTGGAACATTCAAAATCTGTTTCAATATATAATCTTCGTAAAAATATGAATCTAATGACATCATAAATTCTTACTGTTAAAGTCTAAACCAATTACCTAATTTATCTAAAACGATAAAAAATACTAAGAAACAGTGGTCTGCACCACTTTCAATTCACTGGAAACATGATTTTCATGTCAATTTCACCTTTCGAACAACCATTAGCATATTAATATTCGTAATAATCTATAATCAAGATCAAAAAAAGTAAGTTAAATATTCCATACACTACTTTGGTTGTTATTGACCTTTCCAGTGGGCCAATCTCCATTAAATTCTCACATCGATATTAATTAACTATCATATTATTATTATAAAAAGTCAACCAACTCCATAATTGGCAAATCCAACTAACCAGTAGTAATTATAATATTATATAACTGGCAATTCTATATTAAGGCATGAAAATTCATATTCCCATTACTCTTAATTCACGCATAAACCGCATTAACCAGTAGTAATGCAAACTGTCTATACCAACCACTCGTCTTCATCACATGTATCCAATTGATAGAAAAAAACAATTATCTTAAGGGATCTCACCTGAAATTGTAGAAGCCCTTTCAATGAGGATGAAGAAAATACTAATGACTATTGTTCTCCTCTACCTCCCAACTTCAAATGTTATTAATAAATAGGGTAAATCCTACCTAATTAAATTCACTTTTGTATTGGCCCCATAAGTAAATAAACTAACACTTTAGCCCACTAATTTATTAACTAAATAATTATTTAAAATACTCAATACTTCCAAACACGTCAAGAATTGATACTACTAATTTTGTGAGTCATATTTCATGTGCACCGACTACGGATAGTTCTAAAATAAAGAAGATGAGAAAATTTTATAAACGACCGGATGGGTCGTTACATCAGATACCAATTAAACAACCGTTCATCCCCAAACGAGAAAACACGTGATAAGAACAGAAACTAAAGAATTATCTGAATCGTTAAAATGATGTGGATACTTGTTACGCATGTCTTCTTTGGTCTCCCAAGTGGCCACCTCTATAAGACGATTCTTCCACTGAACCTTTACAGACACAATCTTCTTAGTCCTCAACTTACGGACAATCAAATACCTAGCCGAGTCAATCGTACACCCACCACCCTAGACTTAGAATGTTCAATCAGTATACAACAACACAAGGCATTTGCTTCACCCATATATATGCAATTGTCCTATACCGGCTGATAAATATAGGTGCATACTGGTGATCAGGAATGAATTTAAAGTACACAATTAATATCACAATTCACTGTAACTGTCCTCATCAGGACCATCATCATTGCAATCAACCTCCAGCCTTGTCGGATATCAACACATCATTAACAATATCATTCTTCCTTGCTGGGTATCAACATATCATCTTAATAGTCATTACCGAGTAACATACACTAAAATACTTATAAAAATAGTCATATCACCATAGAATATCTATCTAGTCGATACTTCTCACTACTCGTTATTAGCTATCCAACCCTTATTATAATAGAATCACTAGTTCGCTAGTCATCTCATAACCTCTAGTTATTAGCCTAAACATTATCCCTGACATAATCCTTATTCCTAGGATAGCAACTAACCACTATTTATTTAATAGCCAACATCAAACATCTAGTCAAGGTTCATCACTAGACCAAAATTGTCATTTATCCACCGTTTATTATCATCAACTAATTGTCCTATATTCGTTAATCATTACTAGACAACACATTACTACTTGTCACCTAACCATCTTTTATTAATGGATAGCATTCCTCATCTAACCATCATTTACCAACTAATCCTTGCTTAACTATTCATTAGTTAACCATTTAACAACTTTTCAAAATTAATAACTAGTCACCTCTTATTACCAACATCTCTTATTATCTAGCCTCATTAACATACAACTCCTTGTTTATCGACTAATTGATACTAATATTCACCTATACTAGACCCGACCTCACCATAAATCATACATTAACCATCGCTAGCTACAATGTTTCAACCAAGCAAGATTCATTAACTAACATATTAGATTCATAACCCTCAAGTGCTATAGTCCCCTAATAGACAACTAGTTACTACATAGCTTAACCGTTAATTAGGTAAAACAATCGTAAGATCATATTTCAGCTACAATCACATCAATTGTTGATATATTACTCATGAATGTACCAAATCTATGCATGCCATCACCAGTATCCAATCAATAAAGTCGTAAGCAACCTACCGCCTCTTCCTCTGTCCCCTACCAAAAAGATATGTATACAAACATATATGTATTCATAAACTGTAATTGTATCCTTTACACAAATAAACACTCCTCGGATACTCCACCATTATCATAACACAATCATTGGCCCATTAATTTATCCAGAATAGTCATAACATCATAATTCCGGCCTTAGGCCCATAAACATATCCGAAACTCATATCAGTAATCATATTTATAAGCCGTAGCATATCTCTAATCATCTAACCTATAGGAGGTATCTCACATATTGGAGGCATAATATAGATATAAATGTAATCGTCTATAGGATATCTTATATCGATAGGTCCCATACATCATCATTGTGAGAAATATCACCTCTCTAGGCCAATTTTCCTATCTAAGAGGAATTAGCATCTCTATAGGTCAATCATCAAGTCTAAGTGGAAATAGTATCTCTATAGGCCACATAACATGTCTAGGAGGAATATCTATCTCTAAAGGTCCATTATTTCTTCCACAAGAAATATCACAACTATAACTCACAAGTTACAACCCCGAAACATCAATACAAGTTAACTAGTTATGAAGTAACCATATTTTAAGGTTTATTAGCCTCATCTATGTCTAACATCCGCAACTAAGTCCACAAGACATAACAAAAGTTTAGGCCTAAGTGGGCCAGACGATCCCACTTCTAATCCTCAATTTCCAAAATTAGGCATACTATAAGGTATCTAGTTCATCTTCTAGATGTCAAGTAAGCCATATTCAAGCCTAATATAGCCACTTCGACTAGAAACAAGGTACTCAAGTCAACTCTGCCCAACTTACTATTTCAAGACTACCACACTAGCCCAATAAGGCAAAATATACAAACCATGCTTCAAATACTAAAATCATATCCCAAACATAGGTTTACATCATAACCACACTACAACTAATCTAAACTAGAGAGGAAAAGAAATAGAATTCAAAAGGGGTGTAAATATGTCATTTTATGGGTCCCATAGAATTAGAGCCTACAACTCATTATCCTCCACAACAATGTTAATATCCATCTAATCATCATACCTTAACCACTAAATAAGAAATATCCACCAAGTATCACTCAAGGAAAGATCAATCATGCCATTTAATAATTCATTTATTCTCCCATTTTGGATCATCCTTAATTATTTTATGAATGTAACTAAGCGATTTAATTTTGCATTGCCACTATCATGGAAATTACTATCCTCTAAAAGTCTCATATATCAGCAAACTTTGTGGGACATGCAAATGTATAATTCAGCCACAAGGTCAAGTCAATAATATTTTGTTTTTTCAAAGTTTGTTTTTCCTAATGCATAAATCCACAGCTACCACTTATGTCCTGGCAATCACTAACTAAATATTTTTCAATAACAAACACTTCATGGTCAAGCCAAACCTCTCTTATATCACTAATATCAATTTAAGATATACAGAGTCATTCTTATTTCTACCTAACAATATTTTTATTATGGGCTTTACTTAACTCTTAATCACCTCAATAGTGGTCCCCACACAACTAGCACATAAGCAAGACCAAACAAAATAAATCAATTATAGATCATTGACAGTCTTATCTCAATATCACATTCTAGACAAGTCATCGATCAAATTCTATAGGTATCAACAACCTCTAATAGTTTGTGTCACTTTTATTTAAAACTCATTATTTTGCCAAGCATTAAAAATTCGTTCACATAAGGAACTCAAAGATAATGTCACTTAGCTAGTCCCTATAAGGAACCTATTATAATTTTAATAATAGAACTGTACAAAAATTCTAAATATGGTGTCAATGACCGGACTACACAAGGATCCCCAAATAATATCAAATAACCAAACTACACAAGGATCCATCCACAACATCATTAACAAGAACCTCTCATTATGGAAAATACTTATCACCTCATCTTTTATTCATGTCACTTTTTCACCATCTTTTCTTGATATCATATTCTCATATCATCCTCTCAATTCTCATACCATTAATATCATCAGTATAATAGTACCAAAAATAAGTAAGCACCACAGAATTTCTAGTTTTACAATAATAAGAAATCAAATAATCCCATCACATTTATCAATAAAAATAGCTTAGTTAATTTTCATCACTTAATAAAAATAATTCAAAACAATGACAAAAATCTAGCAACACAAGTTTAGCCAAATATCAAACACAAGCAATCAATAAGTTCACAACTTTCACAAGTCTTTACCTATTAACAATAACTTTTAGACCTTATTAACAGATACCAATTGAAATCTCCTAAATTTTTATTCAAAATTATTAAGATACCAATTGGAATTGTCTAGATACCAATTGGATTCAATCTAGTAGTACAAGATTAGGATGGCACGATTGAAAGTAAGAAAGGAAAATGACTTCTACATGTCTCATAGCCTTACTAAGATTGGGTGTGGGGCCCTACACACCAATCTACAAAACTCTACTTGACATTGCTCTTATTAACAGATACCAATTGGAATTACCATATACCAATTGAATTCAAGTAATAGCTTATAAGAAAAAAGAATTTGAATTTTTCTAGTGTCCTATAGCCTCTCGAAGAAAAGTACAGACGTCTCTGTACCGTTCCACAAGACTCTACTAGACATGTTCTTATATGATGAGATCAACGAACCTAGGGCTATGATACAACCTTTGTCACGACCCAAATGGCCATGACTGGCACCCACGCTAACCTTCCTGTGGGAGAACCATCTAAATCAAACCATTACCTAATTACTTAGTCAATATTAAAATGATATTTTCATAAAACCATCTTAACAATAATAATTTGGAGTTAATCATCAGTAACGTGGAAACCAAATGATCTACTTCCTGAAATTCCCAAGATCCGAAAGTCATCGTACAAGAACCACTAACAAAGATCATGTCTAAAGAGATATAAAAAATAAAGTTAATAAAAAATGTTTCATTGCCTGAAAGATGGACAAGAATAAACAAGATGACCCATGGCAGCCTGAAGACGGAGTGCTCACCCTTGGATCAAAATCTACTATCAAACTCTAGAGGGATCAAGATTTGCTATTAAACTCTAGAGGTAAGATCATGTATGAGCCTCTAGAACAATTTCTGCACTCAACAAAAGAAGAGTACAGGGTAGTATTAGTACAAACTACTATGTACTGGTAGGTATCATAGGCCAACTCAACTTAATAACATGTACACAACATAAATCAAATAACAAGTATATAGGCATCATCACATAACAAATTCTTAATGAATATATAATACAACAATAGCAGGTCAACATTGCTCACAAATAAGCCATATAAATTTTAAGAGTATCAACCATACTGTAAATATCCACCAAATCAACACAAGTATGTACACACATGCTATGGGACTTATTTTTGCCCAAATAGTCATGACCTGCAGGGAACAATCTATGTTCATGTACCATACCAGCGTGGTACCTGATCCAACATAAATATAAATGTACCTGCGTGGTACCCGATCCAACATAAATAAAAATTTACCGGCGTGGTACCCAATCCAACATAAATATAAATATACTGGGGTGGTACCCGATCCAACACAAATATAAATGTACCAGCGTGGTACCCGATCCAACATAAATATAAATGTACCGGCGTGGTACCCGATCCAACATAAATATAAACAGGTATTATCAATATTAATTTACACAACCTCACAACACACAACACAATGTACCAAGTTTATAAGTACACTTAAAGTCATAAAACAATTCCATCAACTCAATTTTCAATAAATATTTATACACGAATCAACAATCCAAGCATAAAAAATTTCAAGCATGTTCGAATACCAATCCACAAGTATCCAATTTAGGAGCATACACACAATTAATTCGAGTCTAAACTCCAATTAAATCATAACCTACCTCAATCAATGAATCCGAATATAATAGTCCACAAGCTCCTTGCCCTTCCTCAAAGTTTTGGAACATTCAAAATCTATTTCAATATATAATCTCCGTAAAAATATGAATCTAATGACATCCATTTTATAAATTCTTACTCTAAAAATCTAAACAAATAACCTAATTTATCCAAAACGATAACTGATTCCATAGGAAAAGCTTCAGTTTGAAAATACTAAGAAACAGTGGTCTGCACCACTTTCAATTCACTGGAAACATGATTTTCATGTCAATTTCACCTTTTGGACAACTATTAGCATATTAATATTCGTAATAATCTATAATCAAGACCAAAAAAATTAATTTAAATAGTCCATACACTACTTTGGTTATTATTGACCTTTCCAGTGGGCCAATCTCCATTAAATTCTAACATCTACACTAATTAACTATCATATTATTATTATAAAAAGTCAACCAACTCCATAATTGGCAAATCCAACTAACTAGTAGTAATTAGAATATTATATAACTGGCAATTCTTTATTAAGGCATGAAAGTTCATATTCTCATTATTCTTAATTCATGCATAAATCCCATTAACCAGTAGTAATGCAAACTGTCTATACCAAACCACTTGTCTTCATCGCATGTATCCAATTGATAGAAAAAAAACAATTATCTTAAGGGATCTCACCTGAAATTGTAGAAGCCCTTTCAATGAGGATGAAGAAAATACTAATAACTGTTGTGCTCCTCTACCTCCCAACTTCTGATGTTATTAATAAATAGGGTAAATCCTACCTAATTAAATTCACTTTTATATTGGACCCATAAGTAAATTAACTAACACTTTAGCCCACTAATTTATTAACTAAATAATTATTTAAAATACTCAATACTTCTAAACATGTCAAGAATTCATACTACTAATTTCGTGAGTCATAATTCATGTACACCGACTACGGATAGTACTAAAATAGAGAAGATGAGAAAATTTCATAAACAACCGGATGGGTTGATACTGTAAATTCACCATATGCAATGTCTAAAATGCCCTGAATGAAGGGGTGGCCAAGGTGTGTTGGACTTGAATGAATGGCGCCTTCTCAATGCTCTCAAAATCGAGGATGATTTATACTTCAAGGCTTGTGGTTATTGAGTTAACAATAATGTAAGCATCCAAGCAACCTTCCACACGCAGGATTGCTTTAATTTATGGTCAAAGTGGGTCTTTCTTGCACATCCTTATGCTCTCGGGGTGACCAAGTCTTGAGCCTTTAGGTGTTGGCCTCCAAAGATGTCATCAAAAGCTAAGGTGTCCATTTGACTTGTATCATCCTCCCCTCCTTGAAAACCATTCAACCTCTAATCCATACCTTGAAAAATAAGAGAAAGGACAAACAAGCACAACTTCCTTATGGAATGAGGGTTAGAGTTAGCACAATAATAAACATCATCATGCCAAGGCGAAACATACTTGAAATAGAATCATGAATCTGTTGTGTTAGTAATGAATAGTTTAGTGAAAACATCACAAAGGGCATGGTTATGAAAAGTATCAAGATATAAAGAAACTACAAAGGAATCAATAGTATCCCAAAGCCTCAAAGGTAAGGCTATCCGTAACTTAGGGACCATAAAGCACAATTGTTTCATTAACCCTTCAAGTGACCTTATCAAATGTGGTGGCACTATTGTTCTTAAAGTTCACTAAACACATATGGCATAATCATTAGAACAAGTGGACCAACCAATAAGTTTCCTACCTTTACATAATACAAATCCAAAACTAGCATGGATGTCATCATAGGCAAAGAGGTAATATAGGAGAGAACCATGTGTAAAGGTATATGCGGGTGAAGATAAAGCATTTAAGCACATACACGTTCTTTCCTTCAAGCAAATAGGCAACTTGCCATCCTCAAGTTGGTATTTATGCAATGTAAGCACAAGTGTGTCAAGCAAGGATGCAAATTTAGAAACATTACCCTAATGAGTCAATGACACATTTGCCCTCAGGTTTTCAAGAAGGACTACATATTCCTTACCCATAATATTACTCTCATCTTTCAAAAAGATATTTCCATCTTTAGGAGAAATGTTGTCACACCATAGTGGATTAGTATATTAGCTATAGACTTCAAGGAAATCTATACCATTATTTTCTCCACTAGGTTCCTTAGGAGTGTGTATATCATCTTCAAACAAGACATTATACCTAAAGAGGGCATGATCTATCTCACGGGCAGATTTGAAACTAGTAAATTCCTCACTCTCTAAAAGGTCAATATCAATTTTTAAAGAGGTTTCAAGCATAAGATTGTCCCAAAAATGGCTCTCGGGTTCACTCCCATTTTGTTGACCAATATTTTTAAGTATTTCACTCACTTGAGTTATATTAATCACATCACACACATACTCAAGTGGTGGGAAATTTTCAAAAATAAGTTGATCAACACCAATTACACAAGATGATGTACTTCCGTTCTACATATAGGCTTCAACACTAGGTAGACATAAATTGTTCTTACAAGAATAGTCAATTTGGTCATCAATAGGATCAACTAGTGTATCTACACTAACAATATGTAGATCATCAACAAGAGGTAAAGAATCATTAGACTCATAAGTAAGTAAGCTACTAATCACACTCAATAGGCTATTAGCCACACAATTATCATTCACATGCACAAAAGTGTAAGAGTTAGCTATTTTACCTTGAAGTTCTTGAGTCCACTCTTATTTGCCGTGTTGTGAAGGTCCTCCATAAGCTTGGGTAGCAACTTCACTTTGGCATTACTCTCCTTCACTTTACATGTCAGTACCTACACAAATGTCCTTAGAAATAGAAGGACAAATAATGTTAGCTCGGTTTGGTGGCAATCCCCTCACTTAGCTCCACACAACCTCTTTTTTTTCCACTCTCAGATTACCACCTTGCACACCCTTACTCCTCTCAATATTTTGTATCTTATAAGTATTCGGATTGGATTAAGTATTTACTTCTCTTTGCAGATCGGGCAACATGTATGTCATAAGGTGATTTCCCCATCGGTCTCTTACAAAATTAGGCCAATTTTTCATATTTGGAACTCTATGTTTTGCAAACCAATAATCACCTAAGCATACATGACCATATGTCAAGGGAAGAATATCGCACCAAACCTCCTCATGGTATTCAAATTAGGAGAAGACAACTTTGACCCTCTAGGTAACCTTAAACCTGTCCAAGATGTATAGAACAAGTAAAGGCTTATAAAACAACCCCAAGTAGTCAACCATGGATGGAAGGATATAGTTTTTATAGTACCTATCATTTAACAAAATGAGGTAGCCTGGTATCCCAAAAATGGTCACCTTTATGGAGTGTACACTCCTTCTCGGATCAACATTATAAGGCATATGAGTACCCCTCAGTTTTGGAGATACATACCCTCTTCTTCTCATTAGACAACCTCTACTAGATCTAGTATAACTATTCACACTATATCGACCTTGATAAGAAGTACTACAAGGTGGAGAATATGAATCTTCATGCTCTTCACGTGTACTCTCATCATAGCTCTCATAAGCTTTGCGAACGAAAGGATTATACCTTACACCAAATCTAGGTTCAGAGTGAGAAGTGTAAGACTCCTTACATGCTCTAACATCATTATAAGATCCATCACGAGGTCCTACATCATCTACAAATTCACCATAAGCACTAGCCACTTTATTCACCTCATTTTCTCCCTCAAAACCGTAACTCTCAAATATGCCCAAGTTTTGATCATGGCTATTTTCGTAGCCTCCACAATCTCCCTCAACTTCGTAGCCATAAAACGCCTCACTACAATCATTGTCACCTATGTTGTAGTCACAATAATCCTCGGATATCAAAGACATGTTTTCCTTATATCACCTTTGTACCTACACAATGAACAAACAAGATTAGTAGTAAAATACCCTCACCAACACTCGTATACACCCTCCTTTGTGGTTCTCACAATTAGAGCTGCAAATATTGAAAGTTGCTTATACTCTGGTGACTATAGGATGTCAATTCTACTTGGTGACCAGAATGGATTCTTGTTTGATCAACTCAAGACAAAAAAATAAAATTTACTTACGAACTTGAAACAAAGAAAATACTATGACTTATAAATGAGAAAAGCACAAAATACAATGCTTAACACGAAAGAAAACGTACTTAAAAACTAATCTACAATCTAGAAGGTATTTACTAGTTTGCTAATTAGTATGAGAACCAACAAAATGGAAACCAATAGAATCAAAAAAAGTGAAACTAGGAATTCCAACGTTCTTGAGATATTGATGATGTGGCACTCGACTATTGGTCGATGGATAAAAAAATATTATTGAAGTTGAAAATTTTTGTTCCATAATTTTTGTTGTTCAAATTTCACAAAGATAGGGGGAATTTCTGTTTTGGTAGGTTAACAAACAAGACTTATGTCCTTTTTTTCAAAAATCAAACCTTGACCAACTTTCACCTTTTTGGCAAGACAACGTTTTAGAGGTATTGTCCCCCTTTCTTCTTTTGGCTTGTTTAGAAAAATGAACTTACTCCCTTTTGGTATGAAGACTTTTTGGAGGTATTTTGTTCTTTTTCCCTTTGGTAATGTCTTGAAAGTTGTTTCAAGACTAACAAGAACCCACACTCTCTTCCCTTTGAATTTGGATCAAACAACACTTTTACAAGACTTCTTCAACACAACACAATAACTTCAACAACAACAACAACAACAACAACAAAATCGTCCACTCTTTTCATAACAACTTGCAATTTTTTTTTGCTCAAGAACTTGGGAATACTCTAGTAGTTTTAGAGATAAAGAAAACCAACACAAGAAACAACAAATACAATGAAAAAAACACCTAAATCTAGACACAAATTCGGCCAAACAACAACACTTCGGCCAAGACACCAAACCCGTAGAATAACTTCTTTTTGTGAGATTTTTGACCTTGGATACCTCTTCTAATGTTAGGAAAAAAATATATAAGACTAGAACACACAAAAAACACAAAAATCACAAGAAAACTAGGCTTCAAATTTTGGCCTAAACACAAAAACGTGGACAGATTACTATTTTTGAGTTTTTTCAGCTTTTCAACATTTTTTTTTATTTTTGAGTGAACAAACCCAAGATTGATCTTGTGGAAATGAAATCAATGATGGATCTGATACCAAATGGTATCTAAATTAGCACAAAACATCCCACAATCTTTGCAAAACAGTCCACACAAAGACACCAAACAAAAACAACAAAGACAAACTTAAACGAAAAAGAAGATAGGTAACTTGACACAATGAGAACACATAATATAGCTAATAAAGAGTATATTAAACTCAAAAACCTCTACAAAATATGTTAAAAAGAACCAAGTTCCTACGGTGACCGCCAAGGGAATCAACTCACCTCAAGATCCACCATTTCCAAGCAAAGAACAGTATTGGCTTTTCCAAGCCCTAAGATACAATGGCTAGTTCAAGCCCTAACTAAGAACTACACCAAGGTGGTTTACTCTCAAAAGAGAGGATTTCCAATGTCTCATATTTTCATCATTCAATAACTAATGAGCGAAGACCTAAAAAGTCTTACTTATAATATATTACAAAAGAAGACAAAAAGACCACTTTGCCCTTAATGAGAGGGGATGCCATGGTGTGTAAATTCACCATGTGCAATGTCTAAAATACGCTTACCGAAGGGGCCTCCAAGGTGTGTTGGACTTGAATGAATGGCGCCTCTTCAATGCTCTCAAAATCGAGGATAATTTATACTTCAAGGCATGTGGTTATCGGGTTAACAACAATGTAAGCATCTAAGAAACCTTCCACATGCGGTATTGCATTAAGTTATGCTCAAAACGAGTATTTCTTACATATCTTTATGCTCTCGAGGTGACCAAGTCTTGAGCCTTTAGGTGTTGGCCTCCAAGGATGTCATCAAAAGCTAAGGCAGCTATTTGACTTGTATCAGAACTTGTTTCCTATCATTTTACTCAAGCCTAACATTCAGCAATCTAAGAAAACTTTGAAACCCAAGGGGACTAGAAGTAGGCGCCACATTCATGTTCTGAACCAAGATAAATTTTTGTGTTATTACTTTATACTGATCCGTGGGCGAGTCGACTGTGAAGAGTCAGTAGTCAACTCACAGAAAAATTTCAATTCACCCCTTCTTGAATTTCAATTGGTATCAGAGAAGGTCTCACCAACTGCATTGCTTTACAGTAAGTGAGCAAAGATCAGATGGCCAATTATCAAATTCCTAATACTCTTCTCCCAGATGGTCACTTCTCCACAAGACCAATATATTTTAATGGACAATGTTACTCTTACTATAAAAAAAGTTCAAAATTTTTGTCCAATCACATGACTTTCAAGCATTGTCACCATAAAGGGTCCAAAGGCCATTCTAGGACTTACAAAGAAGTTAATGGATGAAGACAAGGAATCCAACAGTATTGACTTAGAAGACCTTGAAATCTTTGAGGTTACTAAAGAACAAAAAGAGGTAATACAAACTAACACACGTGCTATAAATTTACTTTTTTGTGCAGTTAGCGGAGAAGAATACGACAAGATATCAACTTGTGAAACCACAAAGGAAATATGGGACAAATTAGAGGTAACCTATAAAGGAACCACCAAGGTCAAGAAGTCAAAGATTGTTGCTCTGTTCAATAAATATGAGTTGTTCAAAATGGAAGAAAACGAGAACATCAAAACAATGTTTGCTGGATTCAGTAAAATCGTGTAGGGACTGAAATCACTGGGGATGATCTACCGACATAGCCTGCAAGTCCATAAGTTAGTCCGAAGTCTCCCAAAGATTTAGGAAACCAAGGTTGAAATTCTGGAAGACGGAGATCTTCACAACATGACATATGATGAATTATGAGGTAACCTTATTTCATATGAAAAAAATTATTTTAACAGGTACCACAAGGAGGAGAAAAAGAAACCAGTAGCGTTCAATGCTGCTCCAACCAAAGAAGTGGACATTCTTGAAAAGGAATCAGTAAAGGAATAGCTCTCATAAATCATAGAGTAAGGTAAATCATGAGAAAGAGACAATAAAGATCCCAAGGAACCAAGAATGATAATTCCACCAAAAATGGTGAACGCTGCTATTATTGTGGAAAGCCTGGCCACTTCAAACAGAACTGTCCAAAATTAAAAAGGAGAACATCTAGGAAGAACTAATATTTTGGAGTCTAGAGTGATGAATATAAAATTGAAGAAGAAATAAAGGCTGCCAATATATGTTTCATGACAATAGGTGGACCTAGCGAGGTAAGACAATACGACTGTCATAACTGTAATACTATTGAATTCAACTTAGATATGATAACTAATGAGCTTCAAAAAGTCATAGATAAATACAATAAACTAAATCAAGAGAAGAAGAGTTGTGAAGCTTGATTTAAACAAAAACTAGAAGAGGAACGTCGAAACTGGCAAATAAAAATAGAAGCATATCAAATTGAAATTGACCTGCTTTATGAATAGCTTGATGATACAAAAATAAGATTAAGTAGTCTTAGGACTTTGCCAAGCCATAGTTTTGTAATATCAGATTCATTCAAAAACTATTTGGCTTCATTATCAGGGTCATTTAAATCAGCTAAAACCTCCTTCTCTCTCAAGGACTCGTCTATTTTATCTGTGAACAGAGAGGGCACAAATCTAATAGTTGTAGGCATAAGCCTAAAAGTATGTGGATTTGGAAGCCCAAAGAAAGCATATCTAACCCGCAAGGACCCAAAACTACTTGGGTACCTAAGCAGAATTAAGCTTTATGTTTTGTAGAAACATGTCCGCAAAATCTATAAAAAGGAAGGATGGATAGCGGATGTTCCAGGAGTATAGCCGGAGAGAAAGAGACTATACCTCCCTCAAAGTTGACTCTTACATCTGAAATGATGTACAAAAATAAAGACAGGTTCCCTCCAAGAGGGCACTGACCTCAATAAAATCTCTAACAAGGTCAGAATCTATACGCATTATCTTAATCAGTTGCTACCCTCGAATGTTTTAAGATGCCTCCTATGGTTTTTTTCATGAAGAAATTTCTTATGACTATAATCATGTTTTTTGAAATTGAGTATCTTTTCTTAAAAAAAGGGGGTCAATTTTGATAAAAGTCTTAGTCATTGGATAATTCTTTTTATGTTCTAATAATTCTGGATAATTCTAATATTTTTTTTTGAGAAATGTTGTTATGATGAATGTTTTGTCACATGAGCGATGCCCCAAATTCATGACTCAGTAAGGAACAATCTTTATTTGACTCGCCAACAACTGGAACAGTATACGTAACCTTTTGGAAGTTGTTACACTGAAATTCTATGAATAATGTGTCAATTACTTGATTCTATTTTTTTGGAATATATGAAAATGCTGTGTTGTTAGTCTATCTGTGCATCCAGGGTAAAGCATATTGACATTAAGCATCATTCTACTCATGATCTTGTAGAAAATTGAAATTTTTTATTTCATTACTAGAAGAAAGATCTTGACTTTCCAGAAAAGGATTTGGCATTAATGTTTTTGGAGTCATATTTTTGGACACAAATCTTTTTACTTAGTCCAATTTTTACCTTTTTTACCAAAAAGTTTTCTTTTAAGAGGAAGTCATCATTAATTCACCATTTCTTAAGCCACCGACCTTTTCACTTCCCTATGCAGTGTCCTTTCACCTTCATCGGTTCCCGTTCACTTCACGCCCCTTCACTTCTCCATTCTTATCCTTTCTGAAAAGTCACCTCCCCTAGGTTTTCTTAACTGACTCTCCTTCTTACTTTCTAACTCTCTTTCGTCCTCTTATCTTCACCCTAACCCCTATTTTCTCCTCTTTCAATCTATCTCTTTCCCTCTTTTTTCTCTTTTATACTCCTCCGTTCCTATCTTTCCTACCATGAAAAAAACCCAATCAATGTCTAATCTCACCAAAACTTCTCCTAATCAAAATTCCTCCAACTTTTATCCTTTCCTTCTCTCTGAATCCTCTGAAGAGGCCTCTCCTCACTCTATCCAGTCAACAGTGTCTAAAAAACATGTTGCTTCTAGTCTCTTGTCATCCTTTAACAAAAGGAGATCCTCTCTTCTAGAGTCTCTTCCTCTAAAGTACATGCATAATTTCTATACTCTCACTCACAAGGAAAAGTTTCTCACCTTCAAAAATTGCTTTGTTGTTCCTGGTCGAGTCATCAATCTCTCTCTCCTAAAGGAATCCTACTGGAATAACGATCACTTTATCAAAGTTCAAGACTTATTGATGATGTTTTGCCTATATGGCCTGGAAGTCTTTGAAGATCCCATCCACATATTTTTAGCCAATCTGTATCTTTCCTTCAACAACGGGGAACTAGAAACCCTAGTTCTTGGTACTTGTATTATTCTAAATGACTTCTTATTTGAGAAAGTATTTGACACTAAATTCTCGGGTGTTGTTCCTTTAATGGACGACATTTGGATAGAGAATTTTAAAGTTAGTTTTGATGAAAAAAAGAAGGCTATCTCAAATCCTGACTTAAACAACAACTCTTTTGGTCCTCTATCCCTCAACTTTTGTAATAGGATTTTGGCTCATATCATTGCAACCACCCTGATTCCTTAAAACAGATCTCTCAATAATGTGACTTGTAGAGATGTATTTGCTTTCCAGTACCTGACTAAAAAATACAAAATCAACTGGAGCACCTAGATTCGTGAATACATGATAGAAAATGCAGTTGACACCCATGCCTCAACAGTCTACCCTACAGTTTGCTCATCACTCATATTCTTCTTCACTATGGAATTAACCTTTCAGCCTATCCAGTGGTAGAAGTCTCTGCCACCTATGATTTAAAGACCTTCGCAAGCCACCTTGTAAGTGTGGTATGCAACATACCGATAAAAGGGACTTTACTCAACCTGTCTTTATAGACACCTAAAGATCTTGAAACTTGCTCTGATACCAAGCTTTTCACAACTTGAGCCAGGGCCTGGCCATGACGGGTATCTCAAGCCCTCTATGAGCCAGAGACCACCCCCTTAGCCTAATATCTAGGACATAATATAGATTAATAGCAAAAGTTAACCATAGATGTAAATGAGTATAGATAATACTAAGACAGTATAATAATCAAAATAAATATCCAACCCATACTTATCCATATAAGCCACTAAATACCAAAGTAACAAACTAGGTTGGGACATGACCTCGACCATGACAAAGGAAAGTTAAAAATCTCCAAAATATAAAAAGAAACCTTATAAAATGGCAAAGTTTTTCAAATTAGGGAGGTTCACCACTTAACAATAACCCAACCAATATCTGCACCACCTAACACTGCATAGGAGTAACAAAAGGACACTAGATCATGAAAGGATGCAATGTCCAAGGATGGTCAGTGGGATAAGCACTGACATGTAACTCTAGGAATGTGATAAAATAATTCCATGTCCAAAATTAGTGAAAACCATATGCACACATTCATATATACATATATAGAATACTAGGATAGGGTAAAGGGTCATGAACATGAGAGTTTAAAAACATTAACTTGGACTGTGTAGCTCTATCCTTCCTAAGGGCACCCACGAGCTATATGGGTTCAACTCCCTTGCTGAAATGACCTCAATGTATGTTAATTGCATAAATCGAGGAATTATGAAAAAGGGACAGAGACACCAAGTATCTAGCCATCCTAAAAATATAATATGTGAACCAAGCGCACAGACATATAGACCCCCATGTCGGCAAATGTGGTTTCCAATATTGATCCCCTCGGGACCTCCACCTTCATAGAGAGCTACACAAACCCCTTTAAGTCTAAATTAAAACATTTGTAAATAATCCCAACTATTAACCCATGAGTCATTTATTAAAGCATTCACCACTTCGTACTGTAGTACCAATTATGCCTGCAAGCTAATCTAGTTATGCCATTCCAGTCTAATTAACCAATTTGACTCCTAATTTCCATTTTAAAATTCAAAACCATGGCCACCAAGTCCTGCAAATCTATTTTTTGTTTGTGCATTAATATAATGCAATAGTTTCAAAAGTGCATTAAACCATGCAAGTTCCATATTTGAAACCAAAGTTATGAAAGGTGGGTTGAGGTTAATACCAATTTTCAAGCCAAAGTCCATCAATTTGGGAAAACCTATGTACCCCATTTCAATTACCATAAAAGTGCAGCTATTCCACCCCAAAATAATTTATTAAGCATGGAAAGACAATTTCAATAGTAAAATACCAAAAACCCTTGACCCAATTTCAAACCCACAATTAAATCACATGAACAATGATTAAATCATAATCCATAGTACCAAATTCAAGTTATGGCTGAGAGACAATCTGAAACACATAAGAATTTAGAAGAAATTTGGAATTTAAAGCTTGAATTCTTTGTAAACCCTAGATTTCTCTTGACTTGGGATTTAGAGAGGAGAGAGTAGTGTTTGACTTTGACAACTGATGTTAAAATAGTTCTTTAGATGTTTTTAAGTCTTGGGGAATAGTGTATAGGTAGGGAAAGACCAAAAATCCCCCAATTAAAACATGCAAGAAAAATTAGGCCCAGTCATCACGGGTCAAGAAATGACTCATGAGGTCAGACCATGCGCTATTACCTAGACTCATTACCTGGGGAATAAATTTCTAACCCCTCACTGCTATGGTCACGAGTCACTTAGCGCGACTCATGACCTGACCTAACGACTCATGATGAAGAGCCATAATCAAAGGAGAAACTTTGGGAAACCTTGTTGTTGTGACAATGAGTCCCTTCCTTTGACTCGGGATGAGTCATAATGATTCTTCACTTGGGTCATAGTCATGGCAATGTTGTCAACACTCTAAAAATTTCAGAGTCCAAAATCTGTGGTATTACATATTACCTTTATACCTGGAGATTTGTCCACTCCATATGGACATAGTTATTGGTTAATGAAGTGTTAAGATTCTTCTAGTTTATATAACTAGTAAAGTTTCATTTTCATCTCTTTTTCATCCTAGTTTTTGTCAATCACCTTATAACGACTCGTTAGGTCATTTTGGGTTTTAGTTATGTGATCCTTTCTCTTGTTTAAAATTTTTGATATGTCTATTTGATGTTTTACAATTATCGAGCATGGATGGCACATCTATGAGGGCTCTAATGCTTTTTGGAAAATGAGAATTAAACTTTGAAGTTTCAAAGATTAATAGTTTATCTATGTCTAATATGTGACTAAATGGGCTTTGATTCATAATTTGAAGATTATTATAGGTTTGTATGATAGTTTTGAACTTGTATGTATGTTAGAATTGCAACCTCAAAGGTTCAGATAAATTTCAAGAGCTAATCTGCACCAATTTTTTTCTGGTGTAACAATTGTTCTTTACGATCGTGTGGAAGGGTATCATAGTATTGTCTTAGGGAGAGGCAAGGTCATGAGAATCCATCCATGATCATATAAGGTCCATTTTGTTGGTTTCTCTTCTAGATCACATGGTTCCCTTTCTCAATCATGAAGATGGGAATAGCTACAAGGGTGAGTCAACCCTTTTAGAAAAAGGCAACCACCTTAAGCCTCCAAATTTAAGAGGCCTCATTTTTTTAGCAATAATATATTGTAAATTTTTTTTTAGAATTAATTAATATTATTTATATAAAAAAACAAATATCATTTACATAAAGAAAAGAATTATTAGATGAAATTTGATATATCTAGAGTACTAAAGATTAAATATGTTGATTATATAATTAATTAAAAAAGATTTATAGAAGTAGATTATATAATTTAAAAAATAGACCTTATAAAAAATTATTAAAAACTTGAGGCCTCCCTTTGATTTTGGCCATAGGCCACAAATATGCTTGAGACGCCCCTGATTAGCTGATGCTATTTAAATTTCAAAATTCGGTGTTTATTTGTTCTAAACACAATTCGGGAGTTAGGGACTAGATTTTGAGGTAATTCAAAGAGAAAATTTCATCTTGGATTATTATGATTACCTATTAATCCTTTCCAAATGTCTCTTCCTATTGTACAATGAAGGAAGAGGTAACTAACACTTTTAGAATTCAACTTACACATAAAACATTTATTCACTGTTTGTTTTTTCTCCAATTCAGGTGGTTCAGTGCAAGATAGGGGAAGAATGAATTTGATAAAAAAGTTTTAAAATGAGTCTTAAGAATTGAGTGTGGGTGACAATTATTAAATGATGGATTAAGAAAGTTTGAGAATTGCGCACAAGTTTTTTATTTTAAACTTTGACCCAATATAAAACGTATTATAACTAAAAATAAAGGAAAAAATGCAGGACCAAGCAATTCCTCTTATTTTCTCTCTCTTCGCTTGTATTGTTATTCATTGTTGTTGCTGCTTTCTTCTTCTTATTATTATTTTTTTTTCTTTTTCTTCATTATCATATCTTCTTGTTCATCATTATCATCATCTTCATTATCTTCTTCTTCTTCTTATTCTTCTTCTTCTTCTTTATTTATTGTGTCATTATTGTTGTTATCGCTACTGCTGCTACTGGACTAAATTTTTAGGTCAAATTTTATTCATACATGACTGAGCATTACTTCATAGGTATTTTTGGTAAGTAAAATTATGATTCTTAGTTAAATTTTTCATTTGAGTATATCTGCTACTACCATTTTTTCAATAATGGATAGAACCTAAAGCTTAATCAAATAGATAAGTGATATTTTAAAATATGTGAGTCATCTTTTGCAACAAATGACTCACCTATTGCAAAAGATGACTCATTTTTTGAATTCATGTTACAAAACTATATAACCTAAACCTAAATCAATAGATGGGTCATCTGTTGCAATAGGTGAGTCATCTATTTCAACAAATGACTCATCTATTACAATAGGTGAGTCATATTATTGCAATAGATGACTCACCTATTATAATAAAACGTAAAACTAAATCCAACAAATGTGTCATCTATTGCAAAAAATGAGTCATCTATTACAAAGATGACTCACCTATTGCAACAGATGACTCATCTGTTGGATTCATGTTACAACACTATAGAACCTAAATCTACATCCAACATATGACTTATCTTCTATAATAGATGGCTAATCTATTGCAATATATGACTCACCTATTGTAACAAATGACTTATCTGTTGGAATCGACTTCAGATTTTATCCCAGTACGATAACATAAATCCCAATAGATGAGTCATCTATTGCAATAGATAGATAATCTATTGCAATAGATGACTCAGTTGTTGTAACAAATGACTCCTCTATTAGAATTAACTTCAAGTTTTTTCCAATAATAGGTGACTCACCTATTGAGATTCATGTTACAGTACTGGGACAAAATTTGATGCTTAATCCAATAGATGTCTCATCTATGACAATATTGGTAATGATAGTGTAGTATCATTATTAATTTTACTATAATATCATTATTAACTTTTTAAACAGTATCTTTAGGTACCAATAATAGAGAGATTAATAACAATAGGGGTTGATTGTCAGGTGAATGGATCTAGAAGAACAATCCATATATTTGGAATTGGAAGGATGGCAAAATGTTAGAGACAAATGATAACAATCAAACAGATGTTTCGTATGATGATTTTGTGAATTTAATCATCAGCTATTGTGGAATAAATTGGTAATCTAAAGATCTTGTCATCAGTTACATGTACAACTCTTTTGAAAATCAGAGGGTCTTACCTTTTAAGATAGGCGATCATGTCCATTTTTGTGCTTATCTGAGTGATACAGCTAGGCCAAATTTATAAGTGTACGAGGTTAAAAAACTAATAGAGAATGAGAATCAGAATATAGAACAAGAACAACAAGATATGTTTAATGATAAATTAGATGATGTGTACATAAATATTCCAAATTACGATAAAAGTGGAGATGAGGTGAAGGTGAAAGAGGATAAAATACCTATGCCCATTGTTATGAGCAATACATTGGGAAGTTCTCAATTAACACTATCGACCAAAATTCAAGATGATGGAATTGGATTTTACAAGGGAATGATATTCAATAATAATGAAGAACTAATCAACTTCATTGAATATTGCTTCCTTGAAAAAAGATTTCAGACTCAAGAAGGTGATTAATTTGCATAATATGTATTGTATTAGATGTTCTCATCCAGAGTTCAAGTGGTGGTTGAGGGCTGTGAAATTTATAAGTTCTGACAAATTCTTCATTAGAACTTATGAAAACTATCACATATGTGTTTTCGAGAATATTGTGAGCCAAAATTCACATGCCATGACATAGGCCATCGATAAATACTTTGAAAATAAATTCCCTTACAGCAAAGGCCCTTCTATAAGAGATATGACAAATCAACTTCATACAGAATTGGTTGTAAATTAAGTTATTACAAACTTATAAAAAGTATCATACATGTGGTTCAGAGCACGTTACAAGCCATAATCCGCATGCCACAACAAAGGTCATTCATAAATACTTCAAAAATAGATTCTCTAATGGAAAAGGCCCTTCTACAAGAGATATGTCCAATCAAATTCCTACAGAATTATGTTATAAGGTGAGTTATTGGAAGATTTATAAAAGAAAAGAGATTGCAAAGTCTTTGGTAAGGGGAACACATGAGCACGTGTATGCAGTGCTTGATATGTACCATTACATTCAGGAGTCTACTAATCTAGGAAGTAAGACGACATTGTAGGTTAAAGAAGATGGAAGGTTGAAGTACTTTTTTACAGCCAATGGTTCTTGGATTCTTGGTTTTAAACAATTGAGAAAAGTTTTATCGTTAATGGGACATTTTTGACTAGCAAGTATGAAGGAGCTTTGTTATTGGCGGTGGCACAGGATGCAGAGAATCACATCTTTTTGATGGCTTTTTGTGTAGTGGACAAGGAATGAGATTACTCATATCTATGTTTTTTTAAAAAAAATTAGAAGTTGTATAGATAATACCAAAGAGTTGTATATAATTTTGGATAGGCATATCCAAAATATGGTTTCAATTGTCTACCCTTCAGCTCACTATGGTTGTTGCATGAGGCACCTTAGGGAAAATATTCAAAACAACTATCAAAACTCGAAGGTCGTGTCTAATTTTTATAAAATAGCTAAAGTATATGATACAGATGATTTCTTTGAACATTTCAATCAATAAGGGATATGGTACCCAAGGCAGCAGAATATCTTGAACATATCAAATTCAAGAGATGGAGTTGGGTATTTTATTTTGGAAATAAGTACACTATTATAAATTTAATGTCTTGTTTGAGTCTAATGTAATACTATATGTCATACTGTAATGCCCTGATTTGATGAACCAGAACATTACACGGTGCTTATGACCTCGAAGGACCATAAGCTATCCTATGACTGATATCTGTACCTGTGAACTGTATAATATACGTGTAAAATGCGAAAAAACATAAACAATAGGCCATAAGGTTCAACTGACTAGAATATCTAATAAAAAATAACATCCATATGGGGTAACGAATACCCAAAACAATTGAAAGCTAAATCTAAAATCTGAAAGCCTCTAAGTACTATCTGAGGTGGGAATTGAAAGAACATATCTCCAACTAACTCCGTAAACTGAAAGCTAACTAAAATAATAAATAAAATCAAATAATATCATCATTAAATGAAGAGGACTCACTGCAACTCTGTATACTAAAATACGACTACTACTGCTAATTCGTAACTCGTGTCTCTGAACCTATGGTGTAACATAAAATAAAACACCATAGTGGAAATGCATCAGTACAACTAAAAGTACTGAGTATACAAGTGTGGTAGGCTAAATGCAAAAGGGCTTATATGTATAAGCAATGCTAACTGACTGACTAATATGAACGTGAGAGAACAAACATGCATACATAGTAACTGAGATCGTGAATTAGTGATATCTATAATTGTACACTAATACATAGTTTACTGATATCTAACATGACTAATACTGAAATTCTACTAACATGGATGACTATGTCTGGCAGTCCTGAATCTGATGGAACCGTTTGAGTTCTTTCACTGAAACCGAGAATGAAACTGTAGAAGGTTTTTGTTTAACCGACATGCCCCAAATATGCTATAATAGCTGAGCTAGGGTCATATCTATACGTTGATTAGAAGGGTGTTAATACCACACTACTGGTAAGGATAAGCTGTGAGGGACCCTCATCTGGTAGGTACTCTAATGAGAATGGTGGGACCCTAATCTGACAGGTTAATCCACCTCATCTATCCTCAACTGATAGGTATTGATGTCTGAACCAATGTTGGCTACATAGTTCTGGAACGCAAGGATGACTGCTAAGAATCACACCCTCATCTAATAGTGTGTTCCCATCCTTGGGTTCACTTGGTGCTAACTTCTACTCCCATTTGAAGAGACTGGACATGATTAACTGACTGTACATGGACTGAGTAACTGACTTCCATTGACTGACGGAATAGTACTACTATCTGAGAATTAACTGAGATCATGAGATTTCTGAGATTTCCTGAGTAACGTGACTGACTGAGTTCTATAAATCATGGCTTGACTGAGAGTATCATGATAATATGACATGTCTCTAGGCAAACAACTATATTTTTTGGGTACAAGTACCCCCAGGACTCGATGGAAGGAAACTGACACACATGACTGACTTGATCATAAGAGTAGCGTCCACGATTTACAATATCATAAGTAGGGTATTTCAAACTAAGCATAGTTCTCAACATCCTATACACAGAAAGGAAATGTATACAACATTCATATACTTTCATAGCTTCAATACCGTGCTCAATCCATGTCACAACATCAACACATATCAATGACGTGGAATTCATGTGGAATCATAAAGGATAGAGCATAGACTTGTCATTTAAGCACTATTAGATCATGGGACATGAATCCTATCATCCTAGGCATTTTATCAAACACTTTACATTTATTCTTTTGGCTTAGATGTGTTCATGAATCTCACCATATTAAACCACCCAAAATTCATGGGTTTCAACTAACAAACACATATACTTCATGAAAACACCTTTAGATATCATTTTAAAATTTAAACAAAAAATCATCAACATGTACATGTTCATATCACAACAAGACAATAAAAAAATAATATTTAAAACATGTTTCTTGAACTCTATGAATGAAAGGGATCCATAGATGAACACTACGCATACCTTAATGGTGATGAAATTGTTGAAAGATTGAACCTTCAAGCTTAATGGTGCAACCCTAGTTGTTTTCTCCTATTGTGCTCTTGGATAATTGTCTTAAGATGTTAATAGGTTTGTAATGTGATTAGGAGCTAGAAATTTCATAAGGTTAAGTTTAGGGACGTGTAAGGAGTGTCAAATGATTTAGTTTCCCTCAAAATAACTCAAAAACAAAGTGTTTTCGTCACTGGAATCCTAAGTATACGTCGTACATCTTATCGCGTAAGCTAGGGTGTGCGCCATACATCTTATGGAACAAGCTAAGGTATGCGTCATACACCTTATGGCACACTTTAGGGTGTGCGTCGCACAACCTATGGAATACCAATTCCCGTAGCCTTATGCGATTTGTTAGGCGACGCACTCCACTTTGTAAAGCCATAACTTCTTGCTCGGGTGTCGGATTTTGATAAAATTGATATCGTTTGAAAGATAATTTGATTCTATACAATTTGGTGGGTCTAAATATACCAAAATAACACATATAAATAAAGTTATTCTTGTTCAGAGATTACTCTTGCAAAATCAAGCACTAAAACTTGAGGGATTCAGAAGCTCTTAGCTTGCCTTACTCTATGTGACTCGTATGAATATGCTTAACACATCATATTCTATATTATCACTAGGGTACTTATTGTAAGTATGTACTCAAATATGAATCATAAGATAGGAGGTTTGATACATAGGAACAATGGTTCATTTCCTAGCTTAGAAACATAAGGGGTATTACAATATCTCCCCCTTGGGAACATTCGTACTCAAATGAGACTGACTAAAATGGGGAGAGATGATAAACTAGAGTACGTACAAGACATACACTACTGGAACATGATCTTATGACTGACATTACTGATAAGCTAAGCATATCATACTGGACATGTATATCTGATGCATGAGTAACTGATTCATGAATGCATAACTGAGAATTCGGATAACTGAGTTCTCCCAAAGATAATGCTTATTTGATGCATAATTATACACTGGGCTGATACATGAATGGATGACTGGATATGCAATTGTAATTGATACTAGATTTGTGATGAAACATGAGCATGAACTGAATACCAAGTTGTATAGAATACTGAATGGAAAATTAAATAAGCTTAAGAAGAACTGTTACCTTGAGCTTGATCTGGATGGGCGGAGAAGAGGTGAGGATACTTGGTACGCATGTCTGCTTCTGCTTCCCAAGTATCTCCCTCAACAGACTAATTTCGCCAAAGAACTTTGACTAGAGGGACTTCTTTGTTCCTCAGTCTATGAGTTTGATAGTCTAGAATTTCGACCAGAACTTTCTCATAGGAGAGACTGTTCTGAACGTCAATGCTCTGAGTGGGGACCATGACTGAGGGTCACCTATACACTTCTTGAGAAAAAAACATGAAAGACTAGATGAACTGAAGCTAGGTCTGAAGGTAATTCAAGCTCATAAGCTACCTTACCTAAATGACTGAGAATCTTGAAGGGACCGACATATAGGGGAGTGAGCTTTCCCTTCTTATCAAACTGCTTCAATCCCTTCATGGAAGAGATCTTTAGATAGACATAGTCACCAATCTCGAACTCAAGATCCTTTCTGTGCACATTTGCATAGGACTTCTATCGGCTCTGAGCAGCCTAAAGTCTTTCTCTAATCAACTGGACTTTCTCTAAGGCGTTGAATACTAAGTTAGGCCCTATGACTAAGGCCTCACTAACTTTAAACCACCTGATTAGAGATCTGCACCTCCTACCATAGAAAGCTTTGAAGAGCCATTTTAATACTGGAATGATAGCTATTGTTGTATGCAAACTCAATCAAAGGCAAGTGGTCATCCCAACTTCCCTTGAAATCAATTGCACAGACCCTTAGCATATCTTCAAGAGCTTGAATGTTTCTTTCTTCTTGACCATCTGTATGAGGATAAAAAGTTGTACTGAGATAAACTTGGGTACCAAGACCCTTTTGGAATGCTTTCCAAAAGTGAGAGGTGAATTGGGTACCTCTATCTGAGATGATAGATAATGGAACACTATGTAATCTAACCAGCTCCCTAATGTAGAGTTTGGCTTATTCCTCAGCTGAATAAGAGGTATGGACTGGAAGGAAATGAGCTGACTTGGTCATTCTATCTACAATGACCCAAACTGAATCATGCTGATGACAAGTTCGAGGCAAACCCATCACGAAATCCATGTTACTTCTTC
Source organism: Capsicum annuum (assembly GCF_002878395.1). Taxonomy (NCBI): domain Eukaryota; kingdom Viridiplantae; phylum Streptophyta; class Magnoliopsida; order Solanales; family Solanaceae; genus Capsicum; species Capsicum annuum. Next base: position 194,187,637 of record NC_061121.1, read on the forward strand.
CCACTTCCAAGTAGGAATGGTGAACTCCTGCATGGAACCACTAGGCTTCTGATGCTCTATCTTAACTTGCTGACATGTAGAGCACTTAGCCAAAAAATCTGCAATATCTCTCTTCATCCCACTACACCAATAGGTCTCCCGCAAGTCATGGTACATCTTAGTGGCCCCTGGATGAATAGAGTATCGCGCACCATATGCTTTTGCAAGAATTCGCTGCTTTAATCCATCTACACATGGAACACACAGACGACCTTGACAACAAAGAACACCATCTCCCCCTTGGGAAAAAACCTCTACTTTATGATTCTAAACTGACTCTTTTAGCTTGAAAAGGATAGGATCCCTGTCTTGATTTTCTTTTACCTTAGAAACTAGAGATGATTCTGAACTATTCTGAACGCATACACTACCCTCTGAATATTCGACTAAGCAAACACCTAGTCTGGCAAGCTGATGGATTTCCTGAGCTATCTTCTTTTTTTTATCCTCAACATGAGAAACACTACCCATGGAGAGTCTACTGAGAGCGTCGGTCATAATGCTAGCCTTGCCCAGATGATAAAGGACACTCATGTCGTAATGTTTCAAGAGCTCTAACCACCTTCTCTGATAAAGATTGAGATCTTTCTGAGAAAGACATACTGAATACTCTTATGATCTGTGAAGATATCTACATAAACTTTTTATATATAATGCCTCCAAATCTTTAAGGTGAATACTACGGCGGCTAACTCAAGATCATGAGTAGGATAATTCTTCTCATGGGGCTTTAACTATCTAGAGGCGTAGGCTATAACCTTACCATGCTACATGAGGACATAACCTAAACCCACTCTAGATGCGTCACAATTAACTACGAACCCATTTGAACTATTTGGAAGAGCTAGAACTGGAGCTGAGGTGAGTCGAGTCTTCAAATCTTGAAAACTCTTCTCGTAAGAATCTAACTACTGAAACTTGACCTTTTTCTGATTCAATCTGGACATAGGAGATGTAATAGAGGAAAATACCTCGACAAACCATCTGTAAAAGCCATCCAAACCTAAGAAACTCCTGATATCTAATGGAGAGATAGGGCGAGGCCAGTTTCTTACCATTTTGGTCTTCTGAGGATCTACTCTAATACCATCACCGGAAATAATATGGCCAAGGAATGCTACTTATCCTAGCCAAAATTTGCACTTACTGAATTTGGAGAATAACTGGTGATCTCTGAGGGTCTGAAGTACTATTTTAAGATAGTCTGCATGATCACACTCAGTGCGGGAATAGACCAGAATCTCATCTATAAAGACTATGATGAACATGTCTAAGTACAACTTAAATAGACGGTTTATCAAGTCCATGAAAGCGGCTGGGGCATTGGTAAGACCAAAGGACTTGACTAAAAACTCGAAGTGACCACACCAAGTATGGAAAGCTGTCTTTAGGATGTCATATTCTCTAACTCTGAGCTGATAGTAGCCTGATCTGAGGTCTATATTAGAGAAATAACTGACACCCTAAAGTTGGTGTGCCCCACGATGAAATGTTGGGTCTAATGAATCCCTTATCTAAGAGATCATACAACTGTTTTTCAGTTCCTTGAGTTTTACAGGTGCCATTCTATATGGCAGAATAGAAATAGGCTGAGTGTCTAGAACAAAATCAATGCCGAAGTCTATTTCCCTTTCGGGAGGAATTCCTAAGAGATCTTCAGGAAAGACATCTGAATATTCATTTATAACTGGAACTGATTCAAGACTAGGAGTCTCGAAACTAGAATCTTTAACATGAACAAGATGATAAGCATATCCCTTAGATATTATTTTCCATCTTTAACATGAACAAGATAATAAGCACATCCCTTAGATATCATTTTCCTTGCCCAAAGGTAGGAAAGAAGCTAACCTCTGAAAGAGGATACACTACCCTTTCACATAAGGGTGGGTTTATTTGGGAACTGAAACTAGACTATTCTATTTCTGCAATCGACTGTGGCATAGCAGGAATGAAGCCAATCTATGCTGAGGATGACATCAAAGTCATTCATCTCTAATTTGACTAAATCTACTGAAGTGGCTTTTTGGAATATCATAACCAGACAATTCCTGTATACTCGTCTGGCTATGATAGATTTACCCACTAGAGTAGAGACTGAGAAGGGCTCTGCTAATGTTTCGGGATTGACTCCAAAATCAGCTTCTATAGAAGAAGTAACAAAAGACAAGGATGTACCTGGATCTAACAAAGCATAAACATGAACATGGAAAATCTGTAACATACCAGTAATGACATCAGGAGAATTTTCCTGATCCTGTCGGGTCTAGAGAGCATAAAAATGATTTGGACATTGCCCACTAGTAGTATTGGAAGTGGCACCTTGCTGGTTTGGGCAACCGGACTAAGCTATGGAATGGTTTTGCTGACCCTGATAATCAAACTGCGGACAGTCTCTGATTCTGTGACCTAGCTTGCCACAACTAAAACAAACATCAGTACCAGCTCTATAAGTACCCTTGTAGTTCTTACCACAAGTCTTACATAGGGGATTAGTTCGGGCACTGCTGACACTGCCCTGAGACTTAGATCCTGGTGCTCAATCTCGGTTGCTATCTCTTAATTTTGGCACTGGGGCACTGGCGAAAGAAGGAGTTGGAACTGCTGGCTTAGGATAAAACTACGAACGGTTTCCTCCTTCTGATTTGGGTTGAGAAAAATTGAAACTGCCTGACCTTGCCCTCTTGTTCTGCCTCTCCCTATTCCTAATCTTCTGCTCCTCTATTTACTAAGCATGGGTCATGAGCTTGGATAAAGTGATATCACTGTTCAGCATCGCAGACTTACACTTATTTACCATACTATCATTCACCCCTGACAAGAACTTGCTTATCTTAGCCCTGTTGTCTGCAACCACATGAGGGGCATATCTGGCTAACTGAGTAAATCTGAGAGGATACTCTTTAACCGTCATATTTCCCTACCTGAGGTTGATGAACTCTAAAAATTTTGCCTCCCTCAACTCTTGGGGAAATAATCTGTCTAAGAAAGTCGTGACAAATTCCTCCCACTCCATAGGACCTGCATTCTCTAACCTTTTAGACTTCTATTATTTGTACCAAGCATGAGCAACATCCTATAACTGGTATGCGGCTAACTCGACACTCTGATAAGAAGTAACTCCCATGATGTCTATGACCTTCTAGACTTGGTCAATGAATTCCTGAGTGTCTTTATTAGACTTAGACCCAATGAAAGATGAAGGTTCATTCGAGTGAAGTCCCGAATCCTAGCTGCAGCTGAGTTGGCCACTGGATTGGCCAGAATAATTAGTGGCCGTTCATTTTGAGCATCCCCAAACTGAGCAAGTGTGGTGAATGTGACCCTAAACTCCGCATGAGAAACATGGTCGCCCAAAGGATCTTCGGGCTAAGGAGCTGGCTGGTTTCTTCTCTTTGGAGGCATGTTCTGAAATAAGAGAAGAACGGATTAGACTTAGAATTTAACTTGAGATTATGCTCACTAGCATGACATGAATACCAAAAGAAGGTAAACTGTTCCTAAAACATCTCACAGCCTCCTATACATATATGTGGCGCGCAATACACCCATGTATAAGACTCTACTAGATGCGGCTTTCAGACTTCCTAGGACTTTATTGAACCTTAGGCTCTGATACCAAGTTTGTAATGCCCCAATTTGCTAAATCGGAATGCTACACGGTACTTAAGACCCCGAAGGACCACAAGCTAACCGATGACTGATATCTGTACCTGTGAACTACATAATATACGTGTAAAATGAGGAAAAACATGAACAATAGGCCATAAGGTTCAACTGACTAGAATATCTAATAAATAATAACATCCATATGGGGTAATGAATACCCAAAACAACTAAAAGTTGAATCTTAAATCTAAAAGCCTCTAAGTACTGTCTAAGTAGGGATTTGAAGGGATATGTCTCCAACTAACTCCGTAAACTGAAATCTAACTAAAATAATAAATAAAATAAAATCATATCATCCTCAAATGAAGATGACTCACTGCAACTCTATATACTGAAATGCGACTGCTACTGTTGATTCGAAACTCATGTATTTGAACCTATTATGGTGTAACATAAAAAAACACCATAGCACAAATGCATCAGTACAACTAAAAGTACTGAGTATACGAATGAGGTAGGCTAAATGTAAAAGGGCTTACATGTATGAGCAATGCTAATTGACTGACTAATATGAACGTGAGAGTGCAAACATGCATACATAGTAACTGAGATCATGAATGAGTGATATCAAGATCTATAAGCTAATACATGGTTTAATGATATCTAACAGGACTGATACTAAAATTCTGATAATATGGATGACTGTGTCTGATAGTCCTGAATCTGATGGAACCATCTGAGTTCCGTACTGTAACTGAATTGATTGTATCTGACAGTTCTGGTACTCAAAATCTAAAGAACTATCTGAGTTCTTTCACTGAGACCGAGAATGAAACTGTGGGAGGTAGTTGTTTAACTGACATACCCCAAATACGCTATAATAGCTGAGCTGGGGTCCAATATGTGCCCAAGTTAGAAGGTTGTCAATACCGCGCTACAGGTAAGGACAAGCTGTGAGTGACCCTCATCTGGTAGGTACTCTAATGAGAATGGTGGGAACCTAATCTGACAGGTTAATCCACTTTATCTACCCTTAATTGATAGGTATTGATATCTTAACCTATGCTGGCTACATAGTTATGGAATGCAAGGATGACTGCTAAGAATTACACCCTCATCTAATAGTATGTTCCCATCCTTGGGTTCACTCGATGAAAACTTCTACTCCCATCTGGAGAGACTGAACATGACTAATTGATTGTACATGGACTGAGTAACTGACTTCCGTTGACTGATAGAATAGTACTACTATCTGAGAATTAACTAAGATCATGAGATTTTTGAGATTTCCTGAGTGACGTGACTGTCTGAGTTCTATAGATCATGGCTTGACTGAGAGTATCGTGATAACATGACATGGATCTAGGCAAACAACTATATTTTTTTGGGTACAAGTACCCCCCAGGACTCGATGGAAGGAAACTGACACACATAACTGACTTGATCATAAGAGTAGAGTCCACGATTTACAATATCATAAGTAGGGAATTTCACACTAAGCATAGTTCTCAACATATTATTCACGGAAAAGAAATGCATAAAACATGTATATACTTTCATAGCTTCAATACCGTGCTCAATCCATGTCACAATAACAACACATATCAATAACGTGGAATTCATGTGGAACCATAAAGCATAGAGCATGGACTAGTCATTTAAGCACTATTAGATCATGGGACATGAATCCTATCATCCTAGGCATTTTATCAAACACTTTGCATGCATTCTTTTGGCTTAGGTGTGTTCATAAATCTCACCATATTAAACCACCCAAAATTCATGGGTTTCAACTAACAAACACATATATTTCATGAAAACACCTTTAGATATCATCTTGAAATTTATACAACAAATCATTATGTTCATATCACAATAAGACAATCACAAAATAATATTTAAAACATAGTTCTTGAACTCTATGAATGAAAGGGATCCATAGATGAACACTACGCATACTTAATGGTGATGAAATTGTTGAAAGATTGGACATTCAAGCTTGATGATGCGACCCTAGTTGTTTTTCTCCTATTAGGCTCTTGGATAATGAAATTAAGATGTTAATAGGGTTGAAATGTGATTAGGATCGATAAATTTCATAAGGTTAAGTTTAGGGACATGTAAGGAGTGTCAAAAGACTTAGTTTCCCTCAAAATAACTCAAAACCGAAGTGTTTTCATCACTGGAATCCTAAGTATGCGTCGCACACCTTATCGCGTAAGCTAGGGTGTGTGCCGCACATCTTATGGCACAAGCTAAGGTATGTGTCGCACACCTTATGGCACACTTTAGGGTGTGCATTTCAAAACTTATGGCATACCCATTCCAGTAGCCTTATGCGATTTTTTAGGTGACACACTCCACTTCGCAAAGCCATAACTTCTTGCTCGGGTGTCGGATTTTTTTAAATTTGATATTGTTGGAAAGATAATTCGATTCTATACAATTTGGTGGGTCTAAATCTACCAAAATACCATATATAAATCAAGTTATTCTTGTTCAAAGAGTACTCTTGCGAAATCAAGCACTAAAACTTGATGGATTCAAAAGCTCTTAGCTTGTGTTACTCTAAGTGACTCATATGAACATGCTTAACACATCATAAACTATCTTATCACTAGGATACTCTTTGTAACTTCTTATTTCAATGAAAAAACAAATATCAAAGTACAACAAATCGAGGAATAAGTTAATGGCCTATCAAATAGTCAATTACGAGTTGAGTATCAACGATCTTGGTGATGTTTCCTCGGTTGATCTTCAAAGAAGAACTTGTATATATAGAGTTTTTGAGTTTGAAAAAATACCTTATGCATATTCTATGGCAGAGCTTTGAGATTAATATGGTGCTCAATTTGGAAATCAAATTTATGAGCACTCGTCTCCATATTATTTGGTGGACAAATAAATATTGGCATATTGTGAGGATATTAATTCGGTACCTCGTGGAGATTCTTGGGTTGTTCTTTTAGAGATTTTGGAGAGAGAAATATCTTCTTCATATGTTGACCCAAGCAAACCAGGAAGAAGGCGATCTAAGAGAAGGCATGGAGTTGGAGAATCATTTCCAACAAGAAAAAACAAGTTCTCCATATGTAAGAACATTGAACACAAAAGAGCTACATGCCCATATCAAAATGTAACATGATCGTTGTAATAGTAAATAGTTGTTGTAATAGTAAACAGTTTTGTCTTGTTGTTGGTTTAGTTGTGAACTTGATAATTTTAGCTCATTGTTGGTAATGCATTTTATTTATTATAGAAAATATATTTTTATTTATGGCCCAATATTTAATTTGTGCTTCTATAAAAAATAGGTAACATGAAATTAAATAAATACCACAAAGTACAATAATATTTCCAACAGATGACCCATCTATTACAACAGGTGAGTCATTTGTTGAAAGAAATCAAAATAATTCTTCCTACTATATTGAGTTCTTCCAATAGATGACCCATCTGTTGTAATAGATGAGTCATCTGTTGGAAGAAATCAAACCACTTGAACACCTATTTCGATATCTTCCGATAAATGACCCATCTGTTGCAACAGGTGAGTCATCTATTGGAAGAAATCAAAATAGTATCTTAATACTGGATTGAGTTATTCCAAAAGATGACCCATCTATTGCAACAGATGGGCCATTTGTTGGAAAAACTCAATTTAGTACCAATAACTGCTTTGATATCTATTAACAAATTACTGATCTAATACAACTTATATAACAGATGGGTAATCCATTGCAATAGATGGTCTATCTATTGCAATAGATGGTCTATCTATTTCATAGTTTCTCTAAACCTGTGTTAACAAACTACCCATATACTGCAACTTATGCAACAGATGGTCCATCTATTGCAACAGATTACCCATCTGTTGTATAGGTTGTCTTAACCTGTGTTAACAGATTACCTATCTATTGCAACTTATGCAACAGATGTGTAATTTGTTGCTATAAATTAGATTCGTCTGATAATTTCAAATAGAAGAGTCATCTATTGCAACTAGTTAGTCATCTACTGCAACATATATCTATATCTGTTGGACTAATTTAATACAAAATGATTCATATTTAACTATTATTAGAAAATACTCTTGTTGTTGGTTTAGCTATGAACTTGATAATTTTAGCTCATTGTTAGTAATTGTTGGCAACAATTGATTTGTGTATCAATTAAAAAAAGGTAACAGGGAATTAAATAAATACAACAGAAAAGTAGATGTAAATACCAATAACAGGCAGTCATTCATTAATTCATTCATCACAATATTGGAGATACATGTCGTCATTCATTGACATACATAAAAATAAAAATAAAGCATAGAGCCATTGATAAAGTGACATGACCTTGACCAAGGACTAGTTGTGTCAGGCATCTCAAGTCCGACCGAGATCGAAGATCGATCCTAATACCCAACCGTTACCACCCTGTAGCCTATGTCAGATGAATTTTGAACATATAACAAGACAAAGCAACAGTAATTGAAAAATATTTAATGAATTCCATAAATATAACCAACCATATATCTGACCAAAGCTCCAACCAGTGTCAACCCCAATGCCAATACCAATATTAAGGTCGACACTAATACTAAAACCCCCATGCCCATAGTGGTCAGACAAAGACTCTATCCAGAATTAATAACATTCGATCGAGACATGCCCTCGATCATAGCCAAAACCATACCAAAAAAAAAAAGAAGTCCATAACACAAAATAGATCCTTTAGGAGTATGGAAGCTCACCACTTAAGTCTTTCCCCGAATCCAAGTCACTGAGCAGGAGGAATGGTAGTACGTTCGGTTCCTACATTGACATGACCCAAAATCGAGCTATGTTGTATGGGCATCTCAAGCCAAATATGGATCGAAGATCGCCCCGTTAACCCAACCTAACCATCACCCCATGTCGGATGAACTCCAACTATAAATCAAGATAGCAAAAACAAAACAATATCATGACTTAGACAATGTCTAAACATTTCATTTACATCAACATACTAACCAACATACCTAAATCTACAGTCATCCACGATTCCTCTTCAAAAATCTGATGTCTTTATATGTCGGGACAAGCCCCCAACAATAGCCAAACCAAGTCTAAATAAGTCTACGACCAAAGATAAGAAACTCTGAAATATATGCCTTCTGAAGTGGGGAATCTCACCACTTCAAATTCAACATATGAACCATTTCAATCACCTAGTCACTGCGTAGGAGGAGGAGAAGAAGCCCCATCCCATAGATCATATGGGGACATAGTGTTCAGAGAAGGTTAGTTGTTGGAACGCTAGCATGTTACTCATGGAGAAGGAAAAAGTAGAGTCATCATGTCAAACCAAGTCAAAACATCATATTCAATACATTTATATACATAGGCATACATGAAGGTACATAACATATTCATAACGTGCCAAAAGGAAACAAGACTTAGCAAACATTTTTGATGCACTCAATCACGAGTCATGATGTGGAGAACTCTAACCTTCCACCCTCACACTTTGGAAGAATTGAACTTCCCAATCATTTCAAGCAACAGGACTTTTACCTCAAGTCATTTTGTTAGGAAGAGAACTCTAACCTCAAGCAATTTCACTAGGCAAGGGACTTTAACCTCATGCCATTTCATTAGGCAAGGGACTTTAACCTCATGCTATGTCATTAGGCAAGAACTTTAACCACAAATGAACTCATTTGGCAAGAGACTCTAACCACACATAATTTCATTATGCAAGGGACTCTAACCACAATTCACCTTATTAGGAAATGGACTTTAACTACAAGATGTCACGACTATCATTAGTCGATATTAGGACTCTAACCCTTTGTCGATACATCATCATCTATTCAATTCAATACTTAAGGACTCTAAGCCATTTAACCAATTCATCACCATAAATGACCACGAGGTCTCCATAGAACCATTTATTAATAAAATAATTTATTAAGACAAGGCCTTAACTCAATTCATCGTTCAATTCAATTTATAGTCATCAAGACCCTGACAAAACAATTCATTCCTCATTAAAATTCTTATGCCACATTTTAGTTCAAACACAATTCAAGTTCAATTTTATGTTTAGGAACTTTAACCCTTTTTGCCATCAAACTATCAAAATCATAAATTAACTTATTACATGGCTAACAAGGTCTTTACCATACCATTTACCAACCACTTATACTTACTGGACCATTGCGCTAGTTCAAAACATCACCAATATATAACTAGACATTTCTCTTAGACATTTTCACAAACACCTTGTGGGTATGCCTTTGCCAAGGAAAAAATCAAAGTAGGAATCATCATTCATAGGGTTTCTTAAGACCTATTTGTTAAACTACAAAAAAAAAATCACCCACATGTGCAAATCATCACCAAAATTATGTATAAACACAAATCTAAGCAAGAGTAAACATTACTCATCACTAAGCATAAAAAACCCTTAACATTTGATTTTAAAATCATCATTTACAAGTCATAATCCATGTTTAAAATACATGATATTTGAGTTAATAATAAGGGAAAGATTCACATGCCTTAAATAAGACGATTCCCCAAAGAAACTTGACTCCTCTTTTGCCTCTAGATGAACACCCCTTGGAACCCTAGCTCCAATCTTCAAAAGTGTGTTTGAGAGAGTATTTAGGAGGTTTTGATCTTTCAAATGAGTTTTTAGGAGGCCAAAATACATTATATAGTGAGGGGACTTAAGGGTTTTTGGGTGGGAAATGTCCATAGAGCCCTTGACTTAAAATCTCAAAACTGACTTCCCTGGTGGGTATGACTCACTTAGCTCAATCGTACCCTAGGGTACAAGTGGTACCCTAACTCGTACCCTAGGCCTCACCAAGGACCCCTACACTGACCAAGGTACGACCACACACTCATGACTCATACCCAAGGGTACAAATGGTACCCTAAACTATATCCCCAAACCATACCCAAAACAGTTTTACTAGGCCAACTCAACACTGCATACGACTAGGTAGCGTATGACTCGTACCTTAATATACGACCATGGGGAGGCTAAGTCATCTCTTGGACAGTGTGTAACCCCCACCACACTGCCTAGCATACGATAAGGGATCACTAAGTTGTATCCAAGGGTACGACTAGTACCTTGGAGTCCTACCTAATCAAGAATCTTCAACTAAGGAAATTTTCTAAGGGTCCAAAGCCTAGGTGTTTCAATTAACCCCTACTTGGATCATTTTTCCTCGAATGACGTGTAAGAAAAGCATAACCACTAGTTAATACATTATTACACATTGACTAGCCTTTAACCAAGCTGTAAATCAAGACATACAACAAGGATAAGGCACAGGCCAAGATCAATATCAATCTACCATTCATTTCATTGACTATGGGACTTAAACCCATTATTTATCCAAAATACTTATTCAATTCAAAGCTTAGGTACTAGAACCCATTGTCTACCCAAGACATAAATCAAATTGAGAAGATTAACATATACCTAAAGCATGAGTTTCTGGAACAAAAAACAAATGCGGATACTTGGTCTTCGTATCCCCTTCCGCCTCCTAAGTAGCTTCCTCGGACTTTTTGTTCCTCTATAGAACCTTCACCGAACCTACTTCTTTTGTTTGCCACCAGCAAACTTGACAATCTAAGATCCTCACCAAGACCTCCTTATACAATAAAGAGTCTAAAATACCAACATCCCCTAAAGGTATAACAACGAAGAGTCACCCACATATTTATGCAACATAGAAGCATGGAAAACCAGGTATGGAGTTCAATCTAGAAGGTAACTCCAACTCATAGGAAACATTGCCAACCCTCTTTAAAATCAAGTAAGGACCAACATATCGGGGCCTAAGCTTTCCTCTCTTTCCAAAATGCATCACTCCCTTCATGGGGGACACCTTCAAGAATACCCAATCACCCATATTAAACTCCAAATCTCTACGCCTCATATCTACATAGGACTTTTGACAACTTTGAACGGTTTTCAACCTATCATGAATCACCTACAACTTTTCTAAGGCTTGGTGAACCAAATTAGGGCCAAGCAACTTACCCTCACTGATTACATGCCACTCAATAAGAGAACGGCATCTCCTACCATAAAATGCCTCACAAGGAGCCATACCAATGCTAGAATAGTAATGTTATAGGCGAATTCAATCAAAGACATATGGTCATACCAACTACCATAATAATCAATCACTCAAGCATGCAACATATCTTCCAAGGTTTGGATAGTCGTCTTCGCTTGTCCATCCGTTTGCAGGCGAAAAATGGTGTTAAGGCACACCTTTAGTTCCCAAACCTTTCTGAAATGACTTCTAAAAATGAGATGAGAAAGGACTACCATGATCCAAGATAATAGAAATGAAAGCACCGTGTAATTTCACAATCTCTGCAAGATACAACTTAGCATAATCCTCCAATGAGTAACTAGTTCTCATGGGCAAGAAGTGAGCGAACTTGGTCATTCTATCCATAATGAGCCAAATAAAATCACATTGATTCCGAGATCAGGGAAGACTAGTAAAAAAATCCATATTAATCACCTCCCACTTCCATTTGGGCAATGCAATCTCTTGGTACAAACCTTCTATCCATATGTGTTCAACTTTTACTTGTTGACACACCATACATTTAGCCACATAATTAGCCACATCTCACTTTATATTACTCCACCAATAGAACTCCCTAAGATCATGATACATCTTTAAAGAATAGGGATGAATAGCGTATCAAGATTCATAAGCCTTGGCCATAATCATTTTCCTCAATCCATCGACATAGGGAATACATAGTCTACCTTGGTACCTCAAGATACCATCACCACCAACCATGAAGTCAATAATATTTTTTTGACCCACGTTACTCTATATCTTCATCAATTCAGGATCCAATATTTGCGTTTCCCGTATCTCGACAACAATAGATGACTAGGATACTTGATGCACAAATACACCACCATCCTCCAAGTCCGTAAGACAAACTCTAAGATTAACCAAAAAAAGTGAATGTCCTTCACTAATTCCCATATATCCTCATCCACATGGGATAAAATCCTCATGAATAATCTGCAAAGAGCATCAACAACTACGTTAGCTATACCTGGATGGAAATAAAGACTCATGTCGTAGTCCTTCAAGAATTTAAGCCACCTCCTTTGTTTGAGGTTCAACTTCTTCTGAGTAAACACATACTGAAAACTCTTATGATTTGAAAAGATATTGACATAAACTCCATAGAGATAGTTTTTCCAAATCTTCAATGCAAAAACCACGGCTAATAACTCTAAGTTATGAGTAGGGTATTTCTTCTCATGAACTTTCTATTGACTAGAAGCATAGACCACTACCCTACCATATTGCATCAATACACAACCAAGCCCAATATGAGAAGTATTATAATACCATACAAAACCATCATTACCCTCGGGAAAGGTCAAAATTGAAGCCGAAGTAAATTTATCTCTCAACTTTTCAAAACTACCCTCACACGCATCCCACCACAAGAACTTGACTTTTTTCTAGGTCAACTTGGTCAATGGGGAAGCTATTGTCCAAAAAATCTCTACAAACCTCCAATAGTAACCGGATAGACCCAAGAAGCTCCGAATATCAATTGGAGTCGCAGGTCTAGGCTATTTCTTAACCACCGCAACCTTTTGGGGATCCATCATGGTCCCTTCACTAGAGATAACATGACTAAGAAAAGTCACATCTTTCAACCAAAATACGCACTTAGAGAACTTGGCTTAAAAATGATGATCCTTTAAAGTTTGCAATATGGTACAGAGGTGATCGACATAATCTGCCTCACTTTTAGAGTAGATCAAGATATCATCAATGAAGACAATGACAATTAAGTCCAAGAACGGATAGAAGACCCTATTCATCAATTCTATAAATACTGTCGGGGCATTGGTCAACCCAAAGGACATAACTATGAACTCATAGTGACCATACCGGGTTTTAAAGGCAGTCTTAGGGATATCCATTTCCCTAATATTAAGTTGATGATAACCCGACCTAAGATTGATCTTAGAGAAATACTTTGCACCTTGAAGTTGATCAAATAAATCATTGATTCTAGGAAGAGGATACCTGTTCTTTATGGTCACCTTGTTCAACTGATGATAATCAATACGCATTCGAAGGGAACCATCCTTCTTATGTACAAAAAACATAGGAGCACCCCAAGTAAAGGCACTAGGATGGATAAAATCTTTATCTAAGATATCCTTCAATTGATTGTTAAGCTCCTTCAACTCTGTTGGAGCCATCCTATAAGAAGGGATAGAAATTGGATAAGTGTCCAGAACAAGATCAATCCCAAAATCAATTTTCCTATCATGAGAAATACCAAGAAAGCCATCGGGAAAGTCCTCAAAAACTCATTAACCAGAGGAATGTATTCTAGAGAAGGACCTTTCAAGTTAGAATCTTTAACTCAGACCAAATGATACAAACACCCTTTAGAGATGACCTTTCAGGCTCTAAGATATGAGATAAACCTACCTTTAGGCATTAACGAACCCCCTTCCCATAAAATGACTAGCTCGTTAGGAAATTTAAACATGACCCTACTGGTCTAATAATATAAGGAAGCATAACACAAATGCAACCAATCTATCCCCAGAATAATATCAAAATTGACCATATCCAAGTCTATCAAATCCATAAGAGTTTATTTACTATTAATAGCTACTGCACACCCCCTATAGACTCTTTAAACAATCACAGAGTCTCATACTGGGGTAGAAATAAAAAAGGGACTGACAGACACTCAGGATCAAAATCAAAATACACAGCCATAAATAAGTCACATAAAAAAGAGTGGACCCTAGATAAAGTAAATAATACACATCACGGAAGAAAAGTTTTAACATACCCGTGACAATATTGGGAGATGCCTCAGACTCCTGATGATTTAACAAGTGCATACAAATGATTCCGGCTAATGTCGGTACCAAAAATAAAAGCCAAAGCAGAAATAGCACCCTTTAGTGTAGGACTAAATAAAGTAGTAATAGGGGCCCTATTTTCTTAAGAAGCTGCTAGAGAGGGGCACTCTCACATGTGCCTAATCTGATACATCTAAAACATCTGTTTCTTCCCTTCTCACATTGACCATGATGATGTTGACTGCAGGATCTACCAAGGTGGGAAGGATGGATCTAACTGAGACCTACTAGTTTGAGATTGGGTACCTGGTTCTCGAAACCCTCCACTAAACTGAGACTGACAATCACCCGATGGCTTTAGGTAACGATAACTAACCGAGGAGAAGGAACCTAAACTTCTTCACTTTTATCTTGGTCACTTACCGCTATCCCTAAAACTTTGCTCAAAGGGCCTAAATTTCTTCCCTTGCCTTTCACTAAACTTAACCTGCTTATTTTTCTCTTCATCTACTTGTTGCATATACATGACGAACCGAGAGATGTTCATGTCCTTGATCAATAAAGCCACCTTGCTCTCAAGAACCGAATCCTGAGACAATCCCAAAACAAACTCATGCATTCTAGCCCTCATGCTAGAAACCATCTCAGAAACATACCTAGACAACTGATGGAATTTCAAGGCATACTCCTTGAAAGACATCCTCCCTTGTTTCAAATTCATAAACTATTTTCCTTTTGGTTCTATCAACTCTTGAGAAAAGAAGCAGTCCAAGAATGCCTCCGAGAAATCCTCCCATATGAAAGAACTAGCATCCAACCTCTCGCTAGTTCCCACCCTTCATACCACTGGTATGCTACATCTTTCAATTGGTAGAAATTAAACTCAACAGCCTCAACCTATAAAACATATATGATTTGGAAGATCTTCTCCATTTCATCAATAAAACTTTGATAATCCTCTTCTACCTTCGTACCCATAAACATAAGAGGGTGCAACCTCATGAATTGGCCAACGCTTGTTGCCTTAGAAGAAATAGTATTTGGAGCACCATGCTCTGATTGAGAAGATATAAATTGAGTCAATAGGTTAATGGAGAAATGAAACTCAGCATTAATAGCATCTACATATGGTGACTGATTAGGAGTGTCACTCTTATGAGCAGGATTAGTGGGGATAGGTGGAACCTCATGAGCATAATCAGATGTTGCAGCCCTAGCTTGGGTATGGAGCCCAGAAGATGGATGAGCTCCATCCATAAGGCCTCAATTGGGACAGAAGAGTTTACCTGAGTATCAAATATCCTTGGAAGGATGATATAAAAGATTAGCAAATAGAAATAAAAGGAATCCAAGACCTTAGACTCCATAGCTCAAGATTGAAACACAAGAAAAGAAAATATTCCTAAATGTCTCATAGCTACTTTCTTATAAGTGTGGCATGCTACACACCTATAAAAGAGACTCTACTTGACATGGCTTTGTGGATACCCAACTGACTATGAACCTAGGCTCTGATACCAACTTGATATGACCCAAAATTGGGCCATGTTATTTGGGCATCTTAAGCCCAACAAGTATCAGCGATCATCCCGTTAACCCAACCTAACCATCACCCTATTCCACAGGTGTCAGATAAACTCTAACCATAAATCAAGATAGCAGAAACAAAACTAATATAAAAAACTTAGACAATGTCTAAACATTTTATTTACATCAACGTACTAACCAACATACCCAAGTCCACAGTCATCCACAATGCCTCTACATAAATTTGATGTCTATATATGCAGGGATAAGCCCCAAAAAATAGCCAAACCAAGTCTAAATGAGTCTACGACCAAAGATAAGAAACTATGAAATCTATGCCTTCCAAGTAGGGAAGCTCACCACTTGAAAGTCAACATATGAACCGCTTTGATCACCTAGTCACTGTGCAGGAAAAGAAGAAGAAGTTTTGGCCCCTATATTGCATATGGACATAACATTCGGAGATGGTTAAAGGTTGGAATGCTATCATGTAACTCATTAAGAAGGAGAAAGTAGAGTCATCTTATCAAACTAAGTCAAAACATCATATTCAACCACATTGATATACATAGGCATACATATAGGTACATAACATTTTTATACACTAAATCACAAGTCATGAAGTAGAGGGCTCTAACTTTCCACCTTCACACTTTGGAAGAACTAAACTTCCCAATCATATCAAGCAAGAGGACTTTTACCTTAAGTCATTTCATTAGGCAAAGGACTCTAACCTCAAGCAATTTCACTAGGCAAGGGACTTTAACCTAATTTTATTTCATTAGACAAGGGTCTTTAACCATAATTGAGCTCATTTGGCAAGGGACTATAACCATAAGCAAGGAACTCTAACCACAAGACACTTGTGACGCCCCGAATATGGTACCCAAAATGCTACATGGTGCTCATGACCCCGAAGGACCATAAGCTAACCCATGACTGATATTTGTACCTGAACACTGCATAATATACTGTATAAATGTAGAAATAAAGGCTGTAAGGACATAAGGTTCAAAACTATAACCTCACTGATAAAACATAACATATGGTTGGGGTATGAAATACCCAAAACAACTAAAATAAACTATCTGAACATGTTATAGTCTAAAAAGCCTCTAACTGACTAAACTGTCTGAATAAGGAGTTGATGGGATATGTCCCCAACTAACTCCAACTACTAAAATAAATTAATTAATAAGATAATAAAGTAATGGTCGTGTCCTCGAAGGATGAGGACACACTGCTAACTCTGACCACTGAGACTGAAATATTACTAATTCTCTAGAGATCGTGTGTCTGAATCTATGGTATAAAACACTATAGCACAAATGCGTCAGTACGTTTGAATGTACTAGTATGCATGTGAGGTAGGCTGAATGCAAAGAGTTCACATGTATGAACTATACTAACTAACTAAATAACATAAATGTTAGAATACATGCATGACTACATAATAACTATAATAGAATTCGTGATAACATGATTACTAAGTTAGAGTATTGATAACATAAGATATTGATATCTATGTAACTGACATAACTGATACTGAGTGACTGTATCTGACAGTCTATGTTTTGATTGAACTAGTTGAGTTCCATACTATTCTGAGTTGACTATATTTGACAGTCCTGAAATCTAGAGAATTATCTGAGTTCTTTTACTGAGACTGAATGACTGTATTTGACAGTCCTAATTTGTAACTGAAACTGTGGGAAGTATTCATCTAACTGATATGCCCCAAGTAATGTAATATAGCTGAGTTGGGGTCCAATCTATAACCCCAATTAGAAGGGTGTCAATACCATGCCACTAGTAAGGACAGGCTGTGGGTGACCTTCACCTGATAGTGTCCCCAAAATAAAATAGTAGGACCCTCATCTGACAGTGTTTATCCACCCTATAAGCCCTTATCTGACAGTGTTGATATCTCAACCTATGTTGGCGACATAGTTCTGGAATACAAGGATGACTCCTAAGAATCACACCCTCATCTAATAGTATGTGTTGCCATCCTTGGGTTCACTCGATGCTAATTAATACTCCTATCTAAATAGACACTAAACAGGGATTATTAAAATAAACTAGACTGAACTAACTGAGTTTCGTTGACTGACGAAATACTATTGAGATTACTAAATTTTTGAGATTCCTAAGATTACTGAGTTTACTGAGTTTTCCTGAGTCACATGACTGACTGAATTTCTATGAACATGGCTCGACTGAGAGTATCTTGAAAATATAACACTGGCTCTAGGCACACAGCTAATTGTTGGGTACAAGTACCCCCAGGACTCTATCGCATGAAACTGACAAAGCATGACTTTCTTGAATACATGACCAACATCACAATCCATAATACAATAAGTTGGAGATTTCATGAAGTATAAGTTCTAAATCACCACAGTGGCTACACATATATCCATAATTCATTGACTAAGACATTTCATCAAACACTGGACATGCATAAACTTGTACATAAAATGGGGACTTCATATTATCATACTAGTATGGCACTTTCCCTTCACATAGGCATATAATCGAACACATGAGGAGCATGTTTTGGTTATACATTCATCAATATATCTACTAATCATGGATACATCAATCAACGTGTAAATTTAAGGGTTTATCATGATTATTATGCAAATCACAACATTCTAGGTCAATCATTGGAATATGTAATTTCAAACATGAATCAAAACCCCACAACATCATGAACATGAATTTCAATTCAATTTAAAACATGAACATTCATAAACACACAAATCTTTGTATTTTGAAAAGAGATTCTTGAGCATCATGGGTGAAATGGATCCATGAATCAACACATGACATACCTGGGTTGTGAGTTTCTTAAAGTTCTTAGACTTGAAGAACTTGAATCTCTTAGTTTCTTGAAGAAGATTTGGATATTGTTTCTTGGGGATTATTTTTGAGAGAAAACCCTAATTTGATGTGGTAAATAGATAATGAAATTGTAAGCCTTGATCTGATATTATTATGTATTAGAAAGGGTGGTAAAAAAACTAAAAAGCCCTTTTTAAAATGACTTAAAATAGCTGAATGAAGATTGCGATGGTCCATCACTGGGTCAACGATCCGTAGGTCCTGACCATTGCACCTGGGCAAAATAGGGGTTCACTGCCTTTTCTATGATGGCTTAGGCGACGGTTTATTGCTAGCTTAATGGTCCTTTGGCCTGAGTCGTCACTCTTATGTAGAATATGGTCTCACTGCCTCCGCTGCAATGGCTTGGGTGACGGTTCATTGCTATCTTAATGGTCCATCGGCCATCATCATCACATCTGGTCAGTTTTGACTGCTTTCTGTAAATCGACCATAACTTTCTATCCCGATACCAGATTTGGACTAAATCGGTATTGTAGAAAAGCTAATTCAATTTTTCACATAACAAAAAGTGAAAATCTTACAAAATCTACGTATATAAAAGTGGATTCATCTTTCAAAGTAAGTTTCTAACATATTTGGGATGATTTCAAGCTAGGTAGAAGTACCAGGTATTACAATATCTCCCCCTTGAAAACATTCATCCTCGAATGAGACTGAGTGAGAGGAGAGATGATAAATTGACGTACATACTAAACATGAATGAATGAAACATGACTCAATGACTAGTATGAATGATAAACTAAATATATCTCATACTGAACATGCATATCTAATGCTTGAAACAGATTCATGAATGCATGACTGAGTGTTCTAAGAAACTAAGTTTTCTCACAATGAGAATGCATATCTGATGCACGATTACTTGACTGATCTGAAACATGAATGCATGATTGAATATACAATTGTATTTAATACCAAGTTCGTAATGGAATTCTGAACATCAAATGGATACCAAGCTTGTCACTAAAATCTGAACATGAAATTGAAAAAGCTTAAAGAGAACTATTACCTTGAGCTAGATCTGAGTTAGCGGCAAAGAGGTGAGGATACTTGGTATGCATGTCTGCTTCTACTTCCCAAGTAGCTCCCTCAACGGACTGATTATGCCAAAGAACTTTGACTAGAGGGACTTTTTTGTTCCTTAGTCTATGAGTCTGGTTGTCAAGAATTTCGACTGGAATCTCTTCATAAGAGAGTCTGTTCTGAATATCTATGCTCTGAATAGGGACTACAACTGTTGGGTCACCTATGCACTTCTTGAGCAAAGAGACATGGAAGACTGGATGAACTGAGGCTAGATCTGAAGGTAATTCGAGCTCATAAGCTACCTTGCCGAAATGACTGAGAATTTTGAAGGGACTAACATATCAGGGACTAAGCTTTCCCTTCTTGCTGAACCGCTTTACCCCCTTCATGGGATAGATCTTTAGATAGACATAATCACCAATCTCGAATTCGATATCCTTTCTACGCACATCTGCATAAGACTTATGTTGGCTCTGAGCAGCCCAAAGACTTTCTCTGATCAACTGGACTTTCTCTAAGGCATCGAATACTAAGTCAGGCCCTATGACTAAGGCCTCACTAACTTCGAACCAACCGATTGGAGATCTGTATCTCCTACCGTAAAGAGCTTCTAATGGAGCCATCTGAATACTGAAATGATAGCTGTTGTTGTATGCAAATTCAATCAAAGGCAAGTGGTCATCCCAACTACCCTTGAAATAAATTGCACATGCTCGCAGCATATCTTCTAAAGTCTGAATGGTCCTTTCTGCTTGACCATCTATCTAAGGATGAAAGGGTGTACTGAGATGAATTTGGGTACCAAGACCCTTTTGGAATGCTTTCAAAAAATAAGAGGTAAACTAGGTACCTCTATCTAAGATAATAGATAATGAAACACCGTGCAATCTGAAAAACTCCCTGAGGTAGAATTTGGAGTAATCCTCGGCTTAATAAGCGGTATGGACTGGAAGGAAATGACCTAATTTGGTCATTCTGTCTACAATGACCCAGACTAAATCATGTTGGTGATGAGTACGAGCCAAACCTATCACAAAGTCCATGTTCACTTTTTCCCACTTCCAAGTAGGAATACTGAACTCCTGCATGGACCCAATAGGCTTTTGATGCTCTATCTTAACCAATTAACGTATAGCGCACTTATCCACAAACTCCGCAGCATCTCTCTTCATCCCACTCCATTAATAGATTTCCCGTAAGTCACGATACATCTTCATGGCCCCTATATGAATAGAGTAGCGCGCACCATGCTCTTTTACAAGAATTTGTTGCCTTAAGTCATCTACACCAGGAACATATAGATGACCCTGACAATGAAATACACCATCTCCCCCTTGGGAGAAAATTTCTACATTCTGATCCTTGACTGACTATCTTAACTTGACAAGGCTGGGATCTCTATCTTGCTTTTCTTTCTCCTTGGAAACTAGAGATGATTCTAAACTACTCTAAACCCAAATGTCACCTTCCTCTATATCGACTAAGCGAACGCCTAGTCTAGTAAGCTGATGGATTTCTTGAGCTAACTTCTTCTTACTGTCCTCAACATGAGCAAAACTACCCATAAATAGTCTATTGAGAGCGTCGGCTACAATATTGGCCTTGCCCGGATGATAAAGGACACTCATGTCATAATATTTTAAGACCTCTAACCACCTTCTCTGATAAAGATTGAGTTCTTTTTGAGAAAATACATACTGAAGGATTTTATGATCTGTGAACACAACTATATAAACTCCGTATATATAATGCCTCCAAATCTTTAAGGCAAATACTACTGCTGCTAACTCAAGATCATGAGTCGGATAATTCTTCTTATAGGGTTTAAGTTGTCTGGAGGCGTAGGCTATGACCTTACCATGCTGCATAAGGACAAAACCCAAACCTACTATGAATGCATCACAATACACTGTAAACCCATCTAAACCCTCTAGAAGAGTCAAAACTGAAGCTGAGGTGAGTCGAGTCTTCAACTCTTGAAAACTCTTCTCGTAAGGATCTGACCATTAAAACTTGACTTTCTTCTGAGTCAATCTGGACATAGGGGATGTAATAGAATAAAATCCCTTAACAAACTATCTGAAATAGCTATCCAAACCTAAGAAACTCCTAATATCTAATAGGGAGACAGGTCTGGGCCAGTTTCTTACTTCTTCGGTCTTTTAAGGATCAACTCTAATGCTATCACCGAAAATGGTATGACAAGGAATGCTACTGACCTTAGGCAAAACTCACACTTACTGAATTTGGCGAACAACCGATGATCTCAAAGAGTCTGAAGTACACTTTTGAGATAGTATGCATGATCACACTCACTGTGGGAAAAGATCAGAATATCATCTATGAAGACTATGACGAACATGTCCAAGTACTACTTGAACACGCGGTTCATCAAGTCCATGAAAGATTCTGGGGAATTGGTAAAACCAAAGGACATGACCAAGAATTTGAAGTGACCATACCAAGTATGAAAGGCTATTTTTGGAATGTCACATTCTCTGACTCTGAGCTAATGATAGCCTGATCTGAGGTCTATCTTAGAAAATAGCTGGCACCCTAAAGTTGGTCAAACAAGTCATCAATTCTAGAAAGAGGATAATTATTCTTGATCATGACTTTGTTAAGCTGACAGTAGTCTATACACATTCTGAGAGAATAATCTTTCTTGCGCACGAATAAGATTGGTGCGCCCCACGAGGACACGTTAGATCTGATAAATCCCTTATCTAAGAGATCCTTCAACTGATTTTTCAATTCTCTCTGTTCTACTAGTGCCATTCTATATGGCATAATAGATATAGGCTGAGTATCTAGAAGAAAATCAATGTCGATGTCTATTTCCTTTTTGGGAGGAATTCCTGAAAGATATTCAAGAAAGACATTTGAATATTTATTCACGACTGGGAATAATTCGAGATTGGGAGTTTTAGAACTGGTGTCCTTAACTCGAACAAGATGGTAGACACATCCTCTAGCTATTATTTTCTGTTCTCGGAGGTAGGAAATAAGCTGACCTCTGAAAGCTGAAGTGCTACCCCTCTACTCTAGAATAGGTTTATTCAGAAACTGAAAATGGACTATTCTATTTCCACAGTCAACTATGGCATAGCAGGAATGAGGCTAATCCATGCAGAGAATGATATCAAAATCAGTCATCTCTAATTCGACAAAGTCTGCTGAAGTGACTTTTTAAGATATCATAATCGGGAAGTTCTTGTATACCCTCCAGGCTATGATGGTTTTACCCACTAGGGTAGAGACTAAATATGGCTCTACTAGAATTTTAGGACTGACTCCAAAATCAACTGCTATATAGGGAGTAACAAAACACAAAGAAGCTCTTGGATCTAGCAAAGCATAAACATGCACATGAAAGATCTGTAACGTACCAGTAACCATATCAAAATAATTTTTCTGATCTTACTGGGACTAGAGAGCATAAAGTCGATTTAGGTGTTGCCCACTAGTAGCGCTTGAAGTGGCACCCTGCTGATTTGGGCGATCGGACAGAGCTGAGGAACGATTCTATTAATCCTGATAGTCTGACTAAGGACAATCTCAGACTCTATGGCCTGGCTTGCCACATCCAAAATAGAAATCACTACCAGCTCTGCAAGTATACTTGTAGTTCTTACCACAAGTTTGATAAAGGGGATTAGTTTGGGCATTGCTGACACTACCCTGAGACTTAGAGCCTGGTGCTCTATCTCTATTACCATCCCTGAACTTAGGAGCTAGAGCACTGGCTGAAGAAAAATCTTGAACTAATAACTTAGGATGAAACTAAGAATGGTTTCCTCATTCTGATTTAGGATGAGCAAAGTTGAAACTACTTGTCCTTGCTCTCTTATTCTGCTTCTCCCTCATCTTAATCTTTTTCTCCTCTATCTGTTGAGCATGAATCATAATCTTGGCTATGTTTATATCACTACTCAACATCGTGAACTTGCACTCATTGACCACAATATCATTTACCCCAGAGACAAACTTACTTATCTTAGCCCTATTATCTGTAACCACATGAGGAGTGGCTAATTGAGTAAACTTAAGAGAATACACTTTCACCGTTATGTTTCCCTGCCTGAGGTTGATAAATTCCAACACCTTAGCATCTCTCAGCTCCAGGGGAAAGAACCTATCTAACAAGGCAGTATCAAACTCCTCCTACTCAATAGGCCCTGAATCTAAAGCCCTCTCTGACTTTTACTGTTTGTACAAAGTGTGAGCAACATCCTGCAACTGATATATAGCTAGCTTCGTACTCTCACTAAAAGTAACCCCCATGATATTCGTAACCTTCTGAACCTGATTGATGAATTCTTGAGGTTCCTTATCTGACTTAGAATCGAGAAAGGATGGAGGATTCATTCGAGTGAAGTCCCGAATCCTGGCTGCAGCTGAATTGGCCACAGGGTTGGCCGAAACAACAGTTGGTCATTCATTTTGAGCAGCAACTGACTGAGCAAGAGTAGTTAATGTAGCTCTAAACTCTGCATGAGAGACATGTTCGCCGAAAGGATCTTCGGGCTAAGGTGTTGGCTGATTCTCGTTTCTTCTTTTAGGAAGCATGCTCTGTAAAAGAAAGAGAGAAATGGATTAGAATGAGAAATTAACTTGAGATTATGCTCACTGGCACAACATGAATACTGAAATAAGGGAAACTATTCCTAAAACATTTTATAGCCTCCTACACATAAATGTGGCGCGCAATACACCCATGTACAACACTCTACGAGATGTGGCTTTCAAACTTCCTAGGATACTATTGAACCTTAGTATCTAATACCAAGTTTGTAAAGCCCTAAATCTAGCACCCAGAATGTTATACGGTGCTCATGACCCCGATAGACTACAAGCTAACCCATGATCGATATCTATACCTGAACACTGCATAATATACTGTATAAATATGGAAATTAAGGTTGTAAGGCCGTAAGGTTCAAAACTGTAATATAACTGATAAAACATAACATATGCTTGGGGTATGAAATACCCAATACAACTAAAATAAACTGTCTAAACATGCTATAGTCTGAAAAGCCTCTAACTAACTGAATTATCTAAATAAGGAGTTGATGGGACATGTCCCCAACTAACTTCAACTACTTAAATAAATTAATTAATAAAATAATAAAGTAATGGTCGTGTCCTCGAAGGATGAGGACTCACTGTTTATTCTGACTGTTGAGACTGAAATGCTATTGATGCTCTGGAGATTGTGCTTCTGAACCTACGGTATAAAACACCATAGAGCAAATGCGTTAGTACATTTGAATGTACTGGTATGCATGTGAGGTAGACTGAATGAAAAGGGTTCACATGCATGAACTATACTAACTGACTGAATAACATGAACGTGATAATTCATGCATAACTACTTAATAACTATAACTGAGTTTGTGATAACATGATTACTGAGTCTGAGTACTGATAACATGAGATATTGATATCTGTGTTACTGAAATAACTAATACTAAGTGGCTGCATCTGACAGTCTAGGTTCTGATGGAACTAGCTGAGTTTCGTACTGTTTTGAGTTGACTACATCTGACAGTCCTAAAATCTGAAGAACTAGCTGAGTTCTTTTACTGACATTGAATGACTGTATCTAACAGTCCTGATCTGTAACTGAAACTGTGGGAAGTATTCATCTAACCTACATGCCCTAAATAATGCAATATAGCTGATTTGGGGTCCAATCTGTAACCCCAATTAGAAGGGTGTCAATACCGTACCACTGGTAAAGACAAGCTATGGGTGACCCTCATCTGACAGTGTCCCCAAATGAGAATGGTATGACCCTCATCTGACAGTGTTTATCCACCTCATCAAGCTCCATCTACTAGTGTTGATATCTCAACCTATGGTGGCTACATAGTTCTGGAATGCAAGGATGACCTCTAAGAATCACACCCTCATCTGACAGTGTGTGTTCCCATCCTTGGGTTTACTCGATGCTAATTACTACTCCTATCTAAATAGACACTGAACAGGGATTACTGAACTGAACTGGACTGAATTAACTGAGCTCCATTGACTGACAAAATACTGCTAAGATTACTAAATTTCTAAGATTCCTGAGATTACTGAGTTTTTCTGAGTCACATGACTGACTGAATTTCTATGAACATGGCTAGACTAAGAATATCTTGAAAACATGACACTGGCTCTAGGCACACAGCTAATTATCGGGTACAAGTACCCCCAGGGCTCTATAGAATGAAACTGACAACGCATAACTTTCTTGAATACATGACCAATATCACAATCCATAATATAATAAGTTGGAGATTTCATGAAGTAGAAGTTCTAAAGCACCACAATGGCTACACATATATCCATAATTCATTGACTAATACATTTCATCAAACACTGGACATGCATAAACTTGTACATAAAATGGGGATTTTATATTATCATACTAGTATGGCACTTTCCCTTCACATAGGCATATAATCGAAAACATGGGGAGCATGCTTTGGTTATATATTCATCAACACATCTACTAATCATGGATACATCAATCAATGTGTAAATTTAAGGGTTTATCATGATTATTATGCAAATCACCACATCCTAGGGTCAATCATTGGAATATGTAATTTCAAACATGAATCAAAACCCCACAACGTCATGAACATGAATTTCAATTCAATTTAAATCATGAAAATTCATAAATACACAAATCTTTGGATTTTGAAAAGAGATTCTTGAGCTTCATGGGTGAAAGGAACCCATGAATCAACACATGACATACCTGGGTTGTGAGTTTCTTGAAGTTCTTAGACTTGAAGAACTTGAATCTGTTAGTTTCTTAAAGAATATTTGGATATTGTTTCTTAGGGATTATCTTTGAGAGAAAACCCTACTTTGATGTTGTAAATGGATAATGAACTTATGAGCCTTGATCTGATATTTTATGTATTAGAAAGAGTAGTAAAAGACTAAAAAGCCCTTTTTAAAATGACTTAAAATAGCTGAACGAAGATTGCGATAGTCCATCACTGGGTTGACAATCCGTCGGTCCTGACCGTCACACCTAGGCAGAATAGGGGTTCACTGCCTTTTCTACAATGGCTTGGGCGATGGTCCGTCGCTAGCTTGACGGTCCATCAGCCTGAGCCATCACTCTTACATAGAATGTAGTCTCACTGCCTCCGCTGCGATGGCTTGGGCGACGGTTTGTTTCTAGCTCAATGGTCCGTCGGCCCTCATTATCGCACCTGGGCAGTTCTGACTGTTTTATGTAAAACGGCCAAAACTTTCTACCCCGATACCGGATTTGGACGAAATTCATATCGTTGGAAAGCTAATTCAATTTCCCACATGACAAATAGTGAAAATCTATATAAAAGTGGATTCATCTTTCAAAGAAAATTTTAACATACTTGGGATGATTTTAAGCTAGTTAGAAGTACGGGGTATTACAACACCTTATTAGGCAAGAGACTTCAACCACAAGCCGTCGTGACTATCATTAGTCGACATTGGGATTCTATGCCTTTGTCCATACATCAACATCCATTCAATTCAATACTTAGGGACTCTATCCCATTTAACCAATTCATCACCATAAACACCATGAGGTCTCCATGGAAACATTTATCAATCAAACACTTTAATAAGCCAAAGCCTTAACTCAATTCATCATTTAATTAAATTTATTGTCATCAAAACCCTTACAAAACCACTGATTCCTCATTAACATTCTTATGCCACACTTTAGTTCAAACATAATTCAAGTTCAATTTCATGTTTAGGGACTTTAACCTTTTTAGCCATCAAACTATCAAAATCATAAATTAACTTATTACAATGCTAACAAGGTCTTTACCATACCATTTACCAACCACTTATACTTATTGAGCCATTACCCTAGTTCAAAACATCATCAATATATAACTAGACATTTCTATCAGATATTTTCATAAAGACTTTGTGGGAATGCCTTTACCAAGGCCAAAATCAAAGTAGGAATCATCATTCTTAGGGTTACTAAAGAACCATTTTTTAAACCACAAAAACTAGCATCTAAATGTGAAAATCATCACAAAAATTATGCATAAACACAAGTCTAAGCAAGAGTAAACATTACTCATCACTAGGCATCAAAAACCCTTAACATTTGATTTCAGAATCACCATTTACAAGTCATAATCCATGTTTAAAATACATGATATTTGAGTTAATAATAAGGGAAAGAGTCACATAGATTAAACAAGATGTTTCCCCATAGAAACTTGACTCCTCTTTTGCCTCTAGATGAACACCCCTTGGAACCCTAGCCTCCAATCTTCAAAAGTATGTTTGAGAGAGTATTTGGGAGTTTTTGATCTTGAAAATGAGTGTTTAGGAGGCAACAATACATTATATAGTGAGGGGACTTAAGGGTTTAGAGGTAGGTAATATCTATAGGGCCCTTGACTTAACAGTTGAAAAGTGACTTCCTAGGTGGGTATGACTCGCTTAGTTCAACCATACCCTAGGGTGGGTACGAGTGGTACCCTAACTCATACCCTAGGCCTTACCAAGGACCCCTACATTGACCAAGGTACGACCACACAATAATGACTCATACCTAAGGGTATGAATGGTACCTTAAACTGTATCCCCAAATCGTACCCAAAATAGTTTCACTAGGCCAACTCAACACTCCATACGACCATGTAGTGTATGAATCATACCCTAATATACTACTATGGGGAGGCTAAGTCATATCTTGGATAGTGTGTAACCCCCACCACACTACTTAGCACACTCGAAGGGGTCACTAAGTTGTGTCCAAGGGTATGACTAGTACCATGGAGTCGTACCTAGTCCAGAAGCTTCAACTAATGAAATTTTCTAGGGGTCCAAATCCTACGTGTTTCATGCATCACATGGGGATACAGTGCCCAAAAACCGTTAGCAGAGTGAACGCTAGCTTGTACTCAAGAATAAGGATAAAATAATGCTAGTAATTCAAACCCTAAGTAAATAACCGTATGAAATCACATCTATAGATATATATTGTGACGAGAAAGGAAACCAAGATTAGAATGCTTTTAAAACCTTTTACCTAGGTTGTGTAGATTTGCCATACTAAAACTACCCACAGGCTATATGGGTTCAAATTCCCCTGTCGCAAGAGTAATTCCCTATGCCTGTAATATTCTAGTAAATCAAGTCTTACCTTAAGATTATCCTTTGTCTTGCCGGTAACATCCATAACTGTGTTGAACAAGTTGTTAATATAGTTCTTCTCAGTATGAATGACATCAATATTATGTCTAAGTAAATTATCGAGCTAATATTCTAACTCCCAAAATATACTATACTCGGTCCAATTATGTGAAACACCATATCCATCAAACCTATACATTGGTTCCTCACAAACTTTTGGAAAATCCTTAACTATCTCCCAAATGTCATGACCAAATAACCTTGGAGATGGATCATCATATTTAGTTCTATTCTTTTAGAATGCATTCTTGAGTCTCCTAAACTCATGATTAAGTGGAAAGAAACAACGATGACAATCAAACTATGATTTTTTTGTAGCCATATCTTAATATGAAAGATTTTGTATTTTCCATGCAGTATGGACAAGCCAACTTTTCATCTGTCATCCACCCAGACAACATTCCATAAGTAGGGAAATCATTAATAGTCCATATTAGATATGCGTACAGATTGAAATTCTATTCAAGTGAAATATCCCAAGTTTCAACCCACCCCCCCCATGCCATAAAATTTGTAGTTCATCAATCAAAGGTTGCAAGTAGATATCTATTCTACTTTTTGGATTATGTGGGCCAGGAACAACATAATTCAGAAATATATATGGACTAGTCATCAACATTTTAGGAGAAAGATTATAGGGGTGATAAATATAGGCCAACATGAATATGGTATAACAGTAACAGAAAAAGGTAAGAAACCATCCACACACAATCCCAATCGAATATTTCATGACCCGGATGCAAAATCTGGATAAGTTGCATCAAAATGCTTCCAAGCCTTTCCATCAGATGGATGACACATAACACCAGTGGGTCTTGTATTTTCACTGTTCCATCTCATATAAAGAGCTGAGCTGTTTGAAGTATACAACCTCTTTCATCAAAGGTTGTAACAGATTGGTCATATGTTGGAATAAATCAAGCCAATTAACCAACAAATTACACATCTGCTGGGTAATACACAAACATCAACACCATTAACATCAAAAATACCAATACTACTAACAACACCAACAAACACTAACAATACCAACAACATCACCAATATCAACAAAAAAAAATATAACATAACAAAACACAAATAATACCAACAAAACAAAACAAACAAACAACACCAACAACACCCACCAATAAGACCAAAAACACCACTAAAAAAATAATACCAACAACACTCACCAACAACATTCACCAACAACACAAAGTGAAGTGTGCTTAATACAACAACACAAACAAAAACACAAAATTAGAAATAATCAAAAATGGTCAAAGTTCAAGTTTGTGTAATTTTTACAGCATTGTTAGAGAACAAGAGCAACAACAACAAACAAAAATCACGTTTCACTCGTATATACTCTATTTATATTTATATCAACCACCATATTAAGATAAGAGAACAACTACCACAAACTAGGATTTTCTTAGGTACTTCATACATTTTTAGCATCAAAACATAAAATTATTAACACATACTTGAAGATAATACAACTAAAGTTCTTCTTTTTCGTCATTAACTAAAACACCCTAATTTTTTTCAAAAAACAACAAATATAGTATTCTTACCTACAAAGAGAGAGAAAATGATGGTTACAAGGAAGAAAAAAATTGAAAATAACAACCGATGTGGTTGGAAATGACAATAAAATCTATCTGTTTTGAAGAGTTTGAGCAATTTGTTAGAAAAAGAGTTGACTTATTGTGAGAGAATAAGATGAAACATGTTTTGAGATTTTTGAAAATCGTTCAAATGATGATGGAAATTATTAAAATGATTAGTCCCTTGTATTTTTGATACGCATCAACTAGAATTGTGGATTGATTTGTATTTTTTGGCTAACAATTTTTGAAATGCTAATTTGATCCCAATTATTTTAATTAATTTTTTCTAAGAGATTTTGACCCTTCCCTTTGGTCAAAACTAAATGTATTTGTAATTTGTTTCCATTATTAGTAATAAATAAATTAATTTAAGTAAAATTAAAGTTAAAATAATAAGTTTAACCATAATTTTAAGTAATTTCATAATAATTATATGATCAACTAAGTGTATTCATCTTGAATAGTGATTAAGTGACTAATTTGATGTGAAATGATTCAAATTAAACTATTATTGTAATAAATAAATTGATTTAGCTAAAATTAGTTTTCAATTAGTAAGTTCAATTGTAATTTTAAAGAATTACATAGTAATTACATGTCCAACAAATAGTCATCTATCTATATTTGTTTGATAATTTCTAACAGATGACACATCTGTTGTAACAAATAATGCATCTGTTTTAATAGATGCCTTTATCTATTTGATAATTTCTAATAGATGTGACATCCGTTGCAATAAATGCTTTTATCTATTTGATTATTTCTAACATATGAGTCATCTATTACAACAAGTTAGACATCTGTTACAACAAATATCTATATCTATTTTATAATCTCTAATAAATGAGACATTTCTTGCAATAGGTAAGTCATCTATTGAAAATATAGTTGATCATTTTCAATAGATATGTCATCTATTACAACAGATTAGCCATATGTTGCAACAGATATATAAATATATTTGATAATTTCTAATAGATGGGTCATCTATTGCAACAGATTAGTCATCTATTGCAACATATGTTTTGATTATTTTTAATACATGAGTCATCTATTACAACAGATAATGCATCTATTGCAATATTTGAATTTGGTAATCCATTTGAATTAATAAGTTCAAATATGTTGATAAAATATATGAAGTTCATGACCAAATATAGCTAGTCAACATTTAAAATAAAATTCACAACAAAAAATAAATCCAAGCCTTCACAAATCATACTAAATAATTCAATAAAAATAAAATATTAAATTTGTATGGATAATCAGTTGCAACATATGATAAATATTTACAAGGTAAATTATAAATCCAACTTCCTAAGGTTACTTTTATTGAATCAAGCATAAAGATCTACTTAATATTGACTAAGCTTTATTTGATGGTATAAAATTTGGCTTTGGTTGTGGCGTATCGTCACTGTCGCTTACACACCCCTTCCGACCATTCAAAATTCCATAATTTCACAAAAGTGTATCATATCTTTTATGGAGTAATTCAGCATCAACTCCATTATTTGGTACTTGTAATCTATCGCTCAAATACTCATTGTAAGCTACAACAAAAACACTGCAATCCCTGAATTTGTAAAATCAGATAATATATATCTAATTAAGGTAAGAGTTGGGAAATATATGAAAATAAATAATGATAAGTAATTAAAGGATACCAATGGATTGTTGAGCTATTCCTTCAATATATTCTACATTAACTAGATTACCCTATAAAAAATGGCTATCACCTATTTTATCTTGGTATGCTTCAATCGTTGACTAATCAATATGAATCTTTTAGTCTAAAAATCCACTTATATGACAATAAATCAACAACATTATGGACAACTTTGTATCTTGAACAGCGGCTCTGACCATCTCTTTGCTGACATCGAGTCATAAACTCGAATGCGCCTTTATTTTAGAACAAGGACAACCGACACCCAATGGAACTCGCCATTATAATTGACTGGGATGTACATATTCGTCGACCGAATTCCAAGGTAGGCCAGTTGGAATGCCAAAATCTTTGATGATGTTGCTTAAATATTCCTTGTTGTGAGTAACTTTCAGATATTTTTTATAATACCTTTCGTAGGTCTTATCAATGTATACTTTGAACAAATAATTTGTTGTCGTGCACCTATATTTTTGTTATGTTTGCAACTTGGCCTTCTTCAGGAGGTAGTAAAATATGACATTGATGTGTTGTACATATTATCAAACATTACAATTAAGTAATAATAAAATTATTTAACCTATACAATTAAATGAACATGGACATCAAATAGAGTATTAATAGTAACACATATGGAATTTTAACCTCATCATTCCAACAAATATTGGGTTATGACATTAAATAGAACCAATTCTTCATATTGGCATGTGTAACAACAAAGTCGACCATATATGTAATAAGCCTTTAGGTCATTTTCCATTTTCCCATGTATTTCCACTATTTAAGCTTTTCTATAGCTTCCCTAAGTTATTTATGACTTGTTGTAACTAACAGTTTGGTTACAGGGCATCTCTTTTTGTTATTTAAGCCAATTCTCTATTTTGAAGTCACCGCTGGTTCAACATAGCCACCAGGTGAAATCCTCAATCAAACAATCTCTTATGCTAAATCCAATTATTCTAATAGTTCTAAAATGTTTATTTAAGGCTAGGTGGATCTTTGGTTTGGATCCCAAGGCACCTGGGCTCATTTTGAGCTATTGGTCGAAAGTTAAGAAAATGGAAAGTTAGGTTTTGGACATACTTTTTGTCAAAACAATCTCAAATGGGAATTTTGACTGCATCATTGAGTTTAGAATATCAAATTTGATAGGGTAGCATAGTCCATTTGCTTATATGGGATTTTGAATAAATATCGAGGATTAGCAAAGAATTAAAAATTTTCAAGTCTCAACTGCTGATGGTGTACTGGTGATCGTGAGCCATGGATCATGATAGGAATCTGGCATCCTCCAGCAAGAGTCACAAATATGATTTTCATGGTTGCAAAAACAGCATTCTTTCTAGTGAGGCCAGTATTACAAAGGCGATGTCTGTTGTGAATACGACTTCTGTCCCTTTAGTGGAGTATCACGAGTTTCTATCAACACATCATGAATGTGACTCTCGGGTACCTAAAAATGGTATAAATACCCCTCATTCAACTTATTTTTTCCCATTTCTTATCCATTCTCAAGAGACTTAAACCCTAAGGAGTGGAATAGCTTAGGAATAGCATTGTGGGTGCTTTTACGAGCTTGTAAAGATTGACTGCATATTTTTCTTCAAATTTGAGGTACTCCATTTTCATGGTTGATTTCCCCTTTTTTTCTCTAAGAATCCCTAAACCTTGGTGAATTAATTTTAGCACCAACATCGCTTGAATTTAACCTATTTTTTAGGGTAATTGCTCCTTAAGCACACGGAGACGTTAAGTTAGCTTTGAAAATACGATTTCTGTAAATGAGCCCTGCATAGAATTTTTGAGCAATTTTGGAAGCACAATAGTGAAATATGGGCATCATTGTTCTTATTTTGAGGATTAGATTATGATCTTGATAATGTGGCACCTTAAGAAAGCTTCTTGGAAGGGAAAATTGGTGACTTAGTAGATTTTTTTAGCTTTCTTTAGCATCTAAGCAGGCTAGGTTTTTTGTCTTTGTAGATTGAGCTAATTCATAGTATGTTTATGATATTGTGTTTGATTTGGGATTGGTTTTAGGTGTTGGTTACGTGATTGACAATGCTAGAGTTAGTTAGACCATTTAGGCTATTTAAAAACCATAATTTAGGCATAGTTTCTAATGCTTTAGGTAAAACCTCAATCTTAGGGTTGATTGTAGCTTAGTTACATTTATATACCTTATCCTAGTATGAGGTAGAATTTTCCTTGTGATGGAAATTGGGGATTTAGAAGTTGGCTCTTCAACCCACCTTAGGCCAAGATTTTTGTTGATTCTTATAGCCTTTTATACGCCTGTTATACAACTTGAAAAATGATTACTAGGGTATTATTGAGGGGATTTAACACTTGATGGTTATGATGAGTTGGTATTTAGAGCTGATGCTTAATGACATTATGATAATGGTATATATATTTATCGGTTCGAGTCTGGGTATTGATTATGATATTGATTATATGATTATGGATTTAAGTATGGCTATTGATTATAATATTGATGATATACTTACTGGTTTGAGTCTGAGCATTGATTATGATGTTGATTATATAATTATAGATTTGAGTCTAGATATTGATTATGACTATATGATACATGTATCAGTTTGAGTCTAGGAAAGGAGATGATATTGATAATATGGACATCTGTTTAAGTCTAGAAATGGGAAAATTGTTATAGTGTGGCATGATATGGATGAATCCTAGTTGGATCATGGAAGTTTGTAAATGATGGTGGTTCTAGTTAGACTATATTTGATTGTACCCTCCAGGCTTATGGGGGCCTGCTTTGGGTTGTTTACTTTTTCACACTTAATGGATCATAGGGTCAATCTTTTAGTTATAATTGCATGTTCCTTATGTTATTATTCTGATTTATTTATTTAATATGTACAACAATGTTTGAGTTATGCTCAAGTTTGTCCTTTTTCTTGACTTAATTATATTATCTTGCACTTTATTGTATTTATATAATGGTTTAGCTCATTTTACCGATGATTCCCACTGAGTACCCATAGTTTCGGTACTCATATTACACTTTGATACCTTTTTGGTGCAGATCTGAGTACTAGTTGACGCCCTTTATTTGAGGATCATGTAGTGGTGGATTTCGGAGATAGGGTGAGCTCTTGGAGTCAGAGTTTCCCTATTTCCTTCTATTTATCTATGTCTAGTCTTTTATTTCAGGGCAAATTGTATTGACTATTCTAGGACTAATAGTGTGTTCTATGCTATGGCTCCCTTTTAGACTATTCTACTGCCTTGCTTATTCATGAATTGTATTGTCTATTTTACCCTTTTAAGGAATTTTCCACGAAGTTAGCCCATTGCAAATAGCTCCAGGCTATGGTTTGGCCTACCTAGTGGTGGGGCTTGGTAGGTGTTATCATGACTTATAAATCGGGTTGTGACACATTAGTATCAGAGCCAGGTTCTATCGATATTGTTGGTACAAGAGCAAGTATCTAATAAAGTCCCATGGTTTGTAATAATGACACTTGTTTCTTATCTTTGGGAGTCTATAGGACATTCTTAGTAGTTCTTCACTTGTTTCACTTATTTTATGCTAAGTGTTTGAGTTGGTTTCTAAGACAATCCTTTAGTTTCACTCTTTCACAGATGGCTAAGACACATGATCAATGCCCAAACTACACCTCCAATTGTTGATAAAGTGGTCGTTGTCAAGTAAAGTAACCCAACTAGTTGGGGTCGAACCTACAGGGAAGATGTGGATGGGTATCTCTAGCTTGTAGAACTCAATGGGCAAAACTGAAAGTAAATAAGGGGTTGTTATTGTAATCTCAAACAAGTAGCAAATCTCAACTTTGGTTGTAATTAGGCGGTAATGAACACTAGGATTGTGTTCCCCCTGACTTCTTAACTCAGTAGGCTTATCCTTCTTTATTGAACCAACCCACTACCTTGCATGTAGAATCTAATATGTTATGTACCATCAACTATCTTATGGACTCATCGTCGGATTTCATTCTTTACCTTTTGAGTATCAGGATGTCACATTACTAACCCTTATCCTAGATTCCAGTCAATTATTACCTTTTAAGTCTCAAGTTATTAGATGATAGATTACCATCTTACATCGATAACACTGATTAGCCTAGATTTATAGTTAATATTTAAATTATTGTTGTAATTATATTTTCTTAGTCACTAATCCTCTTTTGGATTAAGTAGTGATATCTAGGCAGGATCCTAACGTTTGCAACTGCTAACACATCTATCAAACCAAAGATAATACAATACATGCAACAATACTTGTTCAAAACAACTTAGCACTTCCCCTACTTTGTTAATTTGCTAGGGTTCCCTTAACCCTAGCTAAGGGCTTTAGCTGCTCATGCTTGTGAAATGATCAATGAAATTCATAATGAAGAACATTAAATAGTATCACAATGATAAATAAGTAAAACCCAAAGCCAACAAATGAATCATCAATCAAAATCAAGAACAAAGTAATCCCAAGATCAAAATCCAAATCTTGGAATCAAATATAACTTTGTGTTAAGATTGCATAACCTAACTACAAAATATCAAAAGGGTGTATATAGGATACAAGAAAAAGATCAAAACCCAAATGAAAAGGAAATATGAGGTCAATGGCCACTTACTTAGGCAACATATGGACCGTATGTACCATATACGAACCGTATGTGAGCCTAAGTAAGTACCAGAAATCCTATACAATTCTTACAACTCTCTAGACTTGGACTTTTACAATATACTTTGGTTACATACGAACCATATGTGCTACACACAGACTGTATAACCCCTAAGTAAGTTATAGAGTCTTCTTTTTCCTACTTCTGATCCTTTGGAATTTAGGTTCTAACATATACTTTAGTCACCTACACCTGGTAAGTAGCACATACACCCAGAATTGCCTCAGTAAGTAGCCAAAAATTTCAATTTTCATTTTTTTCTTTAGTTTAGCATCCAAAACCTTATTTCCTGTAAAAACATACCTAAAACACATCATATATCACAAAACAACCTAAGAAATGTGCATATTTTCATATTTTTAAGCATTGAAAGTGCTTTAAATCCATAACACATCAACATGTGCTACCGCTACACAAAGGTCCCAAGATTGATCTTAGGGATTTTGTCACTATTTATGGATGACCCAAAGGTCATGGATAACCTCGAGATGTTTCCCTAACTACGTAACCTCTATATGTGTCCTTAGCTAGGGGCAGGATAGGGGGCCTTCACTAGACCTTATTCCTGCTCTTGAGCTAGAAGTTCTTCTGCCCCATCCAGTGGTGAGTTAGGGACTAGCCCAGGCTCCACCAAGGTTTATTTCTTCTTTAATTCTCAGGGATGCTTTGGTTAATCTATTAGGGTTGGTTGGTGGTGCATTGTCTGATGGTGCACATTTTATAGATCAGAGTGGTATTGAGGCGAGGGTGCAACCTGTAGCTATGACTCTTAGAGTTGAGGTACCTTCTGTATCGGTAGTTACTCTAGTAATTATTCATCTAGTGTTTGCCTAGCCTACTACATCTATTGAGGAGCAGAATATATTGGGCAGGTTCTTGAGATTGGATCCACCTAGGTTTTATAGTGCATCGACGAGGATGCATATATGTTTTTGATTGCTTGTGTGGATGGACTGTAATTTGGGCCTAGTTGAGGCGGTGTAGATTACACTACTTTTTAGTTGGACTTGGCAGTTCAAAATTGGTAGAGAGGTCATCTTGATCCAAGACAGCTAAATTTTCTCCTCTTATACGGGCTCAATTCTTTGAGATCTTCTTAGAGAAGTACATGTCTCGTAGCCTTAGGAGTCATTTGAGGGATCAATGCTTGAGGTTGGAGTAGGGCTCCATGATGGTTGTAGATCACGAGTCTCACTTTTATGAGTTAGATGGGCATGTTACTTCTATTCTATCTACTGAGTATGAGAGAGTTCTTTGCTTTCTTTGAGGATTGAGACTTCCCCTTCGCATGTCTACTCAGAGTTTGGTTGTTATAGGTAGGTATTTTGTTAAGGTTTCTATTCACTCTTAGGTGATGACGAAGATTTATTGCGAGGACCAAGGGTTCAACTATAAGTGGCCTCAATATTAGGGTAGTTTAAGTAGGATCCATAGCAGCTCTCAATTTAGTGGTAGCAATTCTCTGGGTAGATACCCTTCATGTAAGCCATATCAGCCTCAGATTCAGCCTAGTAGACTCGTTTAGGCAGTGCTTTAAATTACTAATAGAGTTTAGTCTTATATTAGTGATCATAGGGTGGTGGTCATTCTTTGAGGGGATTGTCTTCTGGTTATTCTAGTCATGGTGGTTATTTTGGGTCTTTCGAATCTTCTATTTCTGGTTTAGCCCATGTGACATGCTATGAATGTAGAGCCTTTTTTCATTACTCATAAGAGTGCCCTAACCATGGGGTGATTGTTGTTGTAGCCCAGAGTGTCCCCCTATTAGAGTAGTTTATCCCTCAACTAGAGGTGGTACGCATAGTCATAGACGTGGTTCCCAGGGTGCTCGAGGAGGTTCTCAGGTGGGTAGGATAAGAGATTGGATAGGAGCCTAGCTAGGTGGAGGGTGTGGTCAGTTCTATATAGAACTGAGACTGAGTCTTTGGATGTTGTTATCACCGGTACAATTTTGGTGTGCCATCAGTCGGCCTTTGCTTTATTTGATTAGGGATCCACTCTTTCTTATGTGTCTGTCTATTATACCTCGCGGGTAAAGTTGTCTTGGCATTTATTATATGTGCCTTTATGCGTATCTACTCCAGTGGGTAATTCCTTAGTAGTGGATCGGGTTTTCAGATCATGTGTTGTGACTATTAAGGATGTTGATACTTATGATGATCTTATTATATTGGATATGGTATATTTTGATGTGATTCTAGGCATGGACTGGTTATTCCACTATCATGCGGTAATGGATAGTTTTGTTAAGACCGTTACCTTAGCCATGCTCAGCATACCTCCAATATGTGGCAGGGAGATGTTAGCTGCAGGCCAATGGGGATTTTTTGAAACATAGGAGGTTGCACCACACTATGAGGGACCAGGTCCCTTAGAGTTAGACACAGGTAACAAAACAGTAAAGCATTAGGAAACTAAAACTTCGCTGGAAATTAAAGAACACAAAGATTTAACATGGAAACCTCCTTGATCAAGGGAGGAAAAAACACAACTTTCCCTCACAAGAACTCAACAATCCATTATAATCAAACTCTTGATTAAAAACTCAATGGAAATCAACTCTAAGCTCCACCAATTTGTAACAACTCTATTACAAACCTATCTTGACAACTCTGCGAAGAACTCACCTTAATATTGATTAACTCTAACCATATCAACTAGGTTAACTCAACCTAAGCACTCTCAAGAACACAAGAAAAGGGCATTAATCTTATAACATGATTAATTTGATTATAGACTCAAAATTGACACAAGAACACTCACTATTTCAACACACACAGAAACTATGAACTTGAGCAATATCGCAAAGTTGAGTTTTCACTAATTTTCACTTGAATAATCAGATTGTAAAAACTAGTGAATTTAGGAGTAATCTTTTCTATTTATAGCTGGATAATGATTATGGTATAAATACAATTGTTCCAGATGTACTGATAGGTACAAGGTCACCTACATAGTTTGTTACACCAGAAGACAAAACTGCGTAGGACAGTGACAACTGTACTAAATGCATGAAAACCTAGGGACCTGGTCCCTTGTTGTCAGTTGATCATCATCAAAATAACACATAGCAATTTTCCCCTATTTTGATTATGACAAACTAACCACAGATTTTTTAGCATCAAAGTTTATTCACCTCATTCAATCAGAGTGATCACCACTTTTGTCAATGAATGTTCCCATTATCATTATGCACCATGCTTCCCCAATCAATATGCCAACATGCTTCACCAATATTCTTCCCTCTACCACTATGCCATCCTTCAAACATTCTTCCCCTATCAATATGCCATCATACTTTACTAACATTCAACACATATGCACCTGGTACCTAGTTTCGACCACATGAATTCAGTATTTCCCCTTTTGGCATCATTGAAAAGTGATAATAGTAAAACAAGAGTAAAATAAGCACAAATTAGTTAACTCATGGACACAAGGGCAACACTAACATGAAGAACAACTTTAAAGTAAGAAGAGATAGATGCAACACACAAATAAAGGATTCATTCATTTTTTAAAGAGACTAATACCATTACAGCATACCAAAATAAACATAAAAATTCTAGTTAATCAAAAGCCACTTTAGAAACAAGAATTGGAAACTGACACAGAGATTATAAAGGGACAAAGTCGATAGGACTTAGGTAGTGGGAGGCTTAGGGAAAAATGATTTAAGAAAAAACTAGGATATATAACTCTCTCCAACATAAGCATTCAACATTTACTTGGTGAGGTCTTTAAATTCTGCATTCAGCTCTTAAACCTCCTTATTGATGTAATACCCCGAGAATCCCAATCGATAGTAGAACCATGATTCAAGATAATGAGAAATAAATTTTAGTGACTTGGTAGTTTTATGATTAATTTGTATGTATATTAAGGTCTCAATTACGTCCTAGCTATTAGACAAATCAAAACATCCCTTACCGATTGAATTCTTGAGAAGGATATTGCCATTGTCAACTTCAAACGAGCATATCTTACATTCTACAAATATTTTTTGAGATAGTGACTCACCAACAGATATATAATTGAATTATATTTCTAATGATAGAAATTTTTTCCAAATCCGATATCAGAGTAAGAAGTTATAGCCATTTTACAGTAAGTTGTCCGAACTGCCAAAGTGCGACGAGAAGGCCAATGGACCATCGTGCCAGCGACTAACTGTCGCCCAAACCATTACAACTGAGGTAGTAATCCTTTTTTCTAGCCATAAAGTGACGGTTTGAGGGACGTTTAGTCCCCAGGGTGATGGTTCATCCCCCAAACCGTCCCGCACCTCCGTTTAGGGATTTAAAGTCATTTTTAAAGGGATTTTTGGGTCTTTTTCCACCCTTTTTAACACCTAATTACTCAAATCAAAGAACATAACACCATATTCATCCATAACATCAAAATTAGGGTTTATTTCAATATCAATCCCCAAGAACAAGATTCATACCCTTCTTCAAGGAAACTCAAGAATCAAAACGTCACCATTCAAGAACCTTCAAGAAAAGTTAATCTCCTTCAAGATTCAAACTTTTGAGGTATGTGAGATGTTCATCCATGGGTCCTTTTCACCCATGGAGTCCAAAAACCCAATTTCAAATTCAAGGTTATGATTTTTACATGATTATTATGATCTTAATCATGAATTCCCATGAACTTTGATTCTATACCATGTTTACACGTATTTCTTATTGTTATTAAATCCCATATGTTTGAATGGTGTTATTTGTTGATTTAAGACATAATTAGTGACCTTATTGTTGAAATCATGCTATTACTACAAGCTTTAAAACTAATCTCATGCTTGTCTTTAACCATGCATTGCAAGTGCTTGATAAAATGCCAACAAACACGAGTTTTGAATAAATGCTTTCATATCATGTCCTCAAAGTTTTAGTATGATCTTTCTATTATTGTTATCGAGTCCTAGGGGTTTGAATACCCAAAATTTAGCTGCTTACCTAGTTTTTAGTATTGATGTGTGACCTAATGCTTACACATTTGAGGCTTTTGACTAAAAATAATTACAAAGTCTTAATCAACTTTTGTCGTTTTTGATTGTTTTATCTTTGATTTTGCAGTAGAATCTATGATGCTAGAGAACCAACAAGGATGGAAGCCAAAGAGTGAAATCTGAAGTAAAAAGAAAAAAAGTAGGACTGACGACATTCCTGATAAATCGTCACCCCTGTGATAAGTTATCAGCTTCATCATCAGCCTTAGATAGAGAATGGACCTCAGCTGAAATTTGTGATGATATTTTATGATAAGCCATTAAGGAGTTGATAGGTCATCAAAATTGTCGTCAGTCTAAGGAAGAACATGGGAGCTGAGGTAGACAAATGACGACATTTGTGATAAGTCGTCAAAGATCTGATAGGACATCACAGTTCTTCGTCAGCTTAAGGCAACGAATGTCGAAATCAAAGAGGAGCTGACGACATTTGTGATAAGTCGTCATCTTCTTAATAAGGCATCACAAATGGCGTCACCTATCCGAGAAATTGTTGCACTCTATGATTTTGTTTCCATGATTAGGGTGAACTATTTAAAGCATTGTTTAGGGTTTTCTAAGGAGTGCTGAACATCTTTTGGGAGACACATATTTTTTGTTACTTTTCTCTCTAGTTTCTTGGCTTGAAAACAATTAACTTTGAAGAGATTTCCATCAATACATTGGGGATTCCTATTGTGATCTAATCTGAGAATCACTAGTTATTATTCATCTTGTGGTAAGTTTATCTTTCAAATTATGAATTCATCTAGTTGTTCCAATCATTACATCATGAGTGGCTAAACCCCTCTAACCCGAATTATGGGATCTATGGGTTATGTTTTGATAGGATGCTAAGTGTTTAAGATTCAAAAGATAATAGGAATCCTTGATAATTCTAAGATTTTAATCATTGTCTATTGGTTGCAAACAATAGATATCTCCTGCTTTGATTTTTTTGAGATAAGAAATCAAATACAGTAGGAAGTGAATTATTGATAGGGAATTGGAAGCACTAAAAACTTTCATTTAATAATTGACGTTGTAACAAGGTTGATTAACCTGAGGTAAATTCCGGTCAGTGAATATAAATTTCCTAAGTCCTAGAGGATTAGGTAATTAAATGCTTAAGTAGGTCGAGAGTTATTTAGGCATAACTTTGATAAAGATAATCCATTGTCCTATTGACTGTGAGAATCTTGAATCACTAATAGCATCTGTCAAGTACCAAAACCCATAGTGAACATAATTCTGGTTTTCCATAAAATCTTGATTACAAACACTGAAGCTAAAGTGACTAATAATTATTTGTTAAACTCAAAACCCCCCATTTCGGGAAACATCCAACTATCCGTTGATTAACTCGCAAATGACTTAAATTCACACCATATTCCTTGTGGGATTTGACCCCAACCTAGATGGGTTATATATTGACAACGATCGCTAACATTCTTATTAGAGAGGTGTAGTTTGAGTGTTATCAAGTATCTACAGAATGGTTTTAGAATAGTTAGGAGTATTCTTAGTTTGATTATTTATTACATCAGTTAAACATAGTTCGATCTAATAGT
Source organism: Capsicum annuum (assembly GCF_002878395.1). NCBI lineage: Eukaryota > Viridiplantae > Streptophyta > Magnoliopsida > Solanales > Solanaceae > Capsicum > Capsicum annuum. The sequence goes on from NC_061121.1 coordinate 194,231,358, forward strand.
CAGTGTCATTCAGTTAGAAGTAACACTTAGCACTGAGTGAGCGTAGGGATGGTGTCTCCCCCATCAGTTAGGCATAAGGTACTAGTAGCAGTCCCTAGGTTCCAGACCTACGGTGACACCGTAGATTTTGAGAGGTCCCCCATCAGTTAAGCATGACACCCTCGTCCTTCAGGTTTTTAGATTAGTGGATCCACACATCCAGTGTTAGTATCCATGGCACGATGCTGATACCTTTCTAACTGGGGTTACAGGTTTAACCCTGATAGTATATCAGGCATATCGGTTATAGCTAGCTCCCACAGTTTCAGTCCAATATTCAGCTCAGTAATTTAGTTTTGGTTTTCCTTGACCATAGCATACAGATATTAGTTACTCATTTATCAGTACTCACTATTTTATTTTTCAGCCTATATTCAGAATATGTTTTATGCTTGGTCATGCATCCATCAGTATTTATAGATTTCACACATAATCAGCATTTATAGATTTTATGCATTCTATTTAGTACCCTTGCAATTCATTCAGTCAATTATTACTTATGCATATAAAACCATCCATATTAGCCTAACCCGATTTATCATACCAGAACATTCAAAGTACTGATTGCATACTCATTTCTTGTGCTATAATATCTCATATCATAGGTTCGGATGCTCGGGTTCCTGACCGTACTTAGACAGATCAGCCTATCAATAGCAGTCAACAGTGGTGAGTCCTCATCCTTCGAGGATGAGTTATTTTATATTTAGTATGTTAGTAGTTCAATTACTCAGTTAGTCAGAGTTAGTTAGGGGCTTGTCCCATCAACTCCACAGTCAGTCCGTTTAGAGGCATTCAAACTAGTATAGATAGTTGGTTAGTTTTTTTCAGTTGTTATTGTCAGATGTTTATCAGTATTACCATTTTGTTCTCAGACGTTTGAAACTATGATTTAGTATTAATTTTAGTTGCTCAAACCTTATGGTTTTTCATTTATTCTTCCACATATGTTATTATTTTTGTCAGTGCTCACAACAGGTACCAGCTCAGGGGTTAGCTTGTGGTCATTTATGATTGCAAGCACCGTGTGGTGCCCAGGGTGTACTCTCAGGGCATTACAAACTTGGTATCAGAGCTTAAGGTTTTAAAGTGTCCGAGGGATTCTAAAAGTTGCATTGAGTAGAGTCTTCTGCATGGGCATGAATCACGCCACACTTACGGATAGGAGGCTATAAGACGTTTTAGAAAAGTTTACCTTTTTCAGTGTTCATAACATGCTAATAATCATGAGCTTAAGTTGAAATCTCTATATAATCCAATATTTTTTCTATTTACAGTGAAAATACCTCTCAAAAAGACTAATGGAAGGAGAAACAGAAATCATTTAGCACCTCCACCCATTCAGGAAGATCCCCTGAATGAGCATATTTCATATGCCGAGTTTAGAGCTTCATTTACTACTCTAACCAACTCTATAGCAGCTCAAAATATTCGTCTAGCTGCTGTCCCAGCCAACCTTGTGGCTAATACTACTGCATCTAGGATTTGGGACTTCACCCGAATGAATCCTCCATTCTTTTTAGGATCCAAGTTTGAAGAGGATCCACAGGAATTCTTTGACATGGTTTAGAAGGTAATAGATATTATGGGAGTGACTTCTAGTTAGAGTGTTGAATTGGCTGCCTACCAGCTGCAGAATGTAGCTCATACGTGGTTTAAGCAATGGAGAAGGGATAGAGGCATAGATGCAGGGCCTATAAAGTGGAGGAGTTAGCTACAGCCTTCTTAGATAGATTTTTCCCTTTAGAGATGAGAGAATCTAACGTAATAGAGTTTATTAATTTAAAGTAGGGAAACATGAGTGTGAAAGAGTATTCCCTTAAGTTTACTCAGCTAAACGGGTATGCTACTCATGTGGTGGCTGATAATAGGTCTAGGATAAGCAAGTTCATGTCTGTTGTATCTAATAGCATGGTCAAGAAGTGTAGGATCGTAATATTGATCAAAGAGATGGACTTATCTAGGTTAGTGGTGCATGCTCAACAGATTGAAAAGGGGAAGGCTAAGAAGAGAGAGAGAGAGAGGATAAGAAGGCTAGAATAGGTAGCTTTAATTTTACTCAGCTGAGGTTAAAAGGTGGTAATCATCCTTAGTTCCACCAGAAATCTTCAGTTCCAGCTCCATTCTCAGTTAGTGCACCTATGCCAAATTTCAAAAATGACAACCAAGATAGGGCACCAGGCTCTAAGTCCCAAGGCAGTGTAAGCAATATCTGCATTAATCCTCTCTGCCAGAAGTGTGGAAGAAATTATCAAAGTGTGTCCAGGGCTGGAAGCAATGTGTGTTTTAGATGTGGAAAGTCGGGCCACAAGTTGAGGAAATATCCGACAGGTATGTGGAAAGGTAGGAATGATCATCAACAGGGTCAGTCTAACTCTTCAGCAGCATCTACAAGTCGTTCAACTCATCAGGGCACCACTTCAAGTGCCACTACTGGGCAGCGCCCAAATAGACTTTATGCACTTCAGTCCCGACAAGATCAGGAAAGTTCTCCTAATGTGGTCACTAGTACGTTACAGGCCTTTCATTTACATATATAGGCTTTATTAGATCCTAAAGATTCTCTTTCTTTTGTAACCCCTTATATAGCCATCACCTTTAGAGTTAGTCCCAAAATCTTAGTAGAGCCTTTCTCGGTGTCTACTCTTGTGGATAAGTCTACCATAGCCCAGTGGGTATACAGGAACTGGCCGATTACAGTGTCTCAGAAAGTTACTTTAGTAAACCTTGTAGAGTTAGAGATGATGGATTTTGATGTCATTCTTAACATGGATTGGCTCCATTAATGCTATGCTTTAGTTGATTGTAGAAACAGAGTTGTCCATTTTTAGTTTCCAAATAAACCAGTCCTTGAATGGAGAGGTAGCACTGCAGCACTTAGGGGTCAGCTTGTTTCATACCTTCGAGCAAGAAAAATGATATCTAAGGGGTGTATTTATCATTTTGTTCAAGTCAAAGACTCTAATTTAGATACTTCTAACCTTGAGTCAATTTTTGTAGTAAGGGAATTTCCAGATGTGTTTCCTGAAGATCTTCTCAGAGTTTCTCCTAAAAGGAAAATTGACTTTGGAATAGACTTTCTTCCAGATATCCAGCCTATCTCTATTTTGCCATATAGAATGGCTCTAGCCAAACTCAAAGAGTTGAAAGAACAATTAAAAGACCTCTTTGATAAGGGATTCATTAGGCCCAGCATTTCCCCGTGGGGCGCACCAGTTCTTTTCGTGCATAAGAAAGATGGTTCCCTTAGGATGTGTATTGATTACTGTCAGTTGAACAAAGTCACCATCAAGAAAAAATATCCACTCCCCAAAATCGATGACTTGTTCAACTAACTTTAGGGTGCCAGTTATTTCTCCAAGATAGACCTCAGATCTAGCTATCATCAGCTTAGAGTTCGGGAATGTGACATTCTGAAAATATCTTTCAAAACTCAGTATGGTCACTTTGAGTTTCTAGTCATGTCCTTTGGTCTCACAAATGCCCCAGCAGCCTTTATGGACTTGATGAACCGAGTGTTCAAGCATACTTGGACATGTTCATCATAGTCTTTATTAATGATATTCTTGTCTACTCTCACAATGAAAATGATCATACAGACCACCTCAAAACTCTATTGTAGACTCTTAAAGCTCATCAGTTGTTTACCAAATTCAGTAAGTGTGAGTTTTGGCTAAGGTCAGTAGCTTTTCTTGGCCATATTATTTTCGATGATGGAATTAGAATTAACCCTAAAAAGACTAAATCTGTTAGAAACTAGCCCAGACCCATCTCACCATCAAATATCAGGAGTTTCTTAAGTCTAGTCAGATATTACCGATGTTTTATTGAAGGCTTTTCATCTATTCCATACCCCATGTCTAGATTAACTCAAAATAAAGTTAAGTTTCAGTGTCAGATTCTTGTGAGAAGAGTTTTCAAGAGTTGAAGACTCGACTCACCACAGCCCCAGTTTTGGCCTTGTTGGATGGTTTGGATGAGTTTGTTGTGTATTGTAATGCTTCTAGAGTTGGATTGGGTTATGTTTTGATACAGAGAGGAAATTTTATAGCTTATGCTTCTAGGCAGCTTAAACCTCATGAAAAGAATTACCCCACCCATGATCTTGAGTTAGCAGCTATTGCGTTTGCCTTAAAGATTTGAAAACACTATTTGTGTGGGGTACATATTGATGTGTTCATAGATCACAAAATCTTGCAGTATGTATTTTTGCTGAAGGATTTGAATTTATGTCAAAGGAGATGGTTAGAATTATTAAAAGATTATGATATGAGTGTTTTGTACCACCCGGGTAAGGCCAATATAGTGGTAGATGCCCTAAGTAGATTGTCTATGGGTATTGTTGCTCATATTGAGGATGACAAAAAGAAGTTAGTTAGGAAATTTCATCAGCTTGCCAGATTAGGTGTTCATTTGGTTGATTTAGCTGAGGGTAGTGTATGGGTTCAAAATAGTTCGAAATCCTCTTTAGTTGCTGAAGTGAAAGAAAAACAATATAGGGATCCAAGCCTGGTTAAGTTAAAGGAGTCAGTAGGAGATTAGAAAGTAGAGGTTTTCTATCAAGGGGGAGATGGTATATTGCATTGTTACGGTAGACTGTGTGTGCTATGGGTAGATGATTTGAGACATCGAATTCTTGCAGAAGCATATAGTTCCCATAACTCTATTTATCCAGGGGCTATGAAGATGTACCGCGATCTGGGGGAAATCTATTGGTAGAGTGGTATGAAGAGGGATATTGCAGAGTTTGTGATAAAGTTCTCCACTTGTCAATAGGTTAAGATTGAACATCAAAAGCCAAGTGGGTCTATGCAAGAGTTCAGTATTCCCACTTGGAAGTAGGAGAAAGTGCACATGGATTTTGTGACAGGTTTGCCTCGTATCCATCGTCAGGATGATTCAATTTGGGTCATTGTGGATAGAATGACCAAATTAGCCCATTTCTTATCAGTCCATACTTCTTACTGTATTAGGGAGTTGGTTAGCTTGTACGATGTTCCGTTATCTATCATCTCAATCAGAGGTACTCAGTTTACCTCTCACTTTTGGAAATCTTTCCAGAAGGGTCTTGGTACCCAATTTCAACTCAGTACAGCCTTTCACCCTCAGACAGAAGTCCAAGCATAGAGGACCGTTCAAATCTTTGAGGATATGTTGAGAGCGTGTGTAGTTAATTTTAAGGGTAGTTGGGATGATCACTTACCTTTGATTAAGTTCGCATATAATAACAGCTATTATTCCAGTATTTAGATGGCTTAATTTGAGGCTCTATATAGAAGGATATGTAGATCTCCAGTTGGTTGGTTTGAGGTAGGTGAGATAGCTTTGCAAGGGCCTGACTTGGTGTTCGATGCTTTAGAAAAAGTTCAATTGATCAAGGAGAGGATTAGGACAGTCCAAAGATGACAGAAATCATACACGGATGTGAGGAGAAAGGATCTTGAGTTTGAGATTGGTGATTTTGTATATCTAGTGATCTCTCTTATGAAAGGGGTAAAGAAGTTTGGTAAGAAGGGGAAGCTTAGTCCCTGATATGTTGACCCTTACAGAATTTTAAGCCATTTCGGAAAGGTGGCTTATGATCTTGAGTTGCCTGCAGACTTAACATCAGTGCACCCAGTGTTCCATATCTCATTATTGAAGAAGTTTATTTGTGATCCATCTATAGTTGTCCCTTTAGAAACTATAGATGATCAGAATATCCATTCTTATGAAGAAGTTCCATTCGAGATCCTTGATCGCCAGATTTGTAGACTAAGGAATAAAGAAGTTCCCTTGGTCAAGGTTCTTTGGTGGAACCAGTCTATTGAGGGAGCCACTTGGGAAGCAGAAGTAGAAATGTGTACCAAGTACTCTCATCTCTTCTCCACGAACGTACACTCAGCTTAAGGAAATAATTTTCTCTAGCTTTTATCTTTTCCATACTCAGTTCTCGCTGCATACTGTTCTAATGTCATCATACATTCACGAAACCAGTTCAGTCATGTGTCATAATTCACGCTCATCCATGTAATCATATTTCATTATGTATATTCAGCATGAAACCTTAATTCCTCAGTGTTCTCAGCTTAACCAACCACATTTGAGGATGAATGTTCCCAAGGAAGAGATATTGTAATACCCCAAGAATCCCAACCGATAGTAGAACCATGCTTCAAGCTCATGAGAAATAAATTTTAGTGATTTTTTAGTTTTATGATTGAGTTTTATATTTATTAAGGTCTTAAGTACGTCCTAGCTATTAGACGAATCAAAACATCCCTTACCGATTGAATTCTTGAGAAGGATATTGTCATAGTCAACTTCAAACGAGTATATCTTCCATTCTACAAAGATTTTTTGAGCTCATGACCCACCAACAAATAGATAATTGAATTATATTCCCAACTATATCAATTTCTCCCAATCCGATATTGGGGTAAAAAGTTATGGCCATTTTACAGCGAGTTATCCGAACTGCCAAAGTGCAATGTGAAGCCCGACGGGCGCCAGCGACGAACCGTCGCCCAAACCATTGCAACTAAGGCAGTAAGCCCATTTTATGGCCATAAACTAATGGTTTGAGGGATGGTCAGTCCCCAGGGTGATGGTTCGCCACCCAAACCGTCCTGCACCTCCATTTTTAAAGGGATTTTTGGGTCTTTTTCCACCCTTTTTAACACCTAATTACATCAAATCAAAGCACATAACTCCATATTCATCTATAACATCAAAATTAGGGTTTCTTTAAAGATCAATCCCCAAGAACAAGATTCACACCCTTCTTCAAGAAAACTCAAGAATTAAAACGTCATCATTCAAGAACCTTCAAGAAAAGTTAATCTCCTTTAAGATTCAAGCTTTTGAGGTATGTTAGATGTTCATCCATGGGTCCTTTTCACCCATGGAGTCCAAGAACCCAATTTCAAATTCAAGGTTATGATTTTTACATGATTATTATGATCTTAACCATGAATTCCCATGAACTTCGATTATATACCATGTTTACACATATTTCTTAATGTTATTAAACCCCATATGTTTGAACGGTGTTGTTTGTTAATTTAAGACATAATTGGTGACCTTATTATTGAAATCATACTATTACTACAAGCTTTAAAATGACTCCCATTCTTTTCTTCAACCATGCATTGCAAGTGCTTGATGAAATGCCAACAAACATAAGTTTTGAATAAATGCTTGAATATCATGTCCTCACAGTTTTAGTATGATCTTCCTACTATTGTTATTGAGCCCTGGGGGTTTGAATACCCATTTATCAGTACTCAATATATTAGTTTTTAGACTTTATTCAGAATATGTTTTATGTTTGGTCATGCATCCATCAGTTTCTACAAATTTCACGCATTCTTAGCATTTACAGATTTCATGCATTCTATTCAGTACCTCTTGCTATTCATTCAGTCAATTATTACTTATGCACTTGAAATCATGCATATTAGTCTAACCCTATTTAGCATACCAATACATTTAAAGTACTAATCGTATGCTTATTTTTTGCACTATGATGTCTCATATCATAGGTTTGGACGCTTAGGTTCCTGATCGTACTTAGATAGATCAACCTATCAGCAGCAGTCAATAGTGATGAGTCCTCATCCTTTGAGGATGAGTTATCTTATATTTAGTATGTTAGTAGTTCAGTTATCCAGTCAGTCAGAGTTAGTTGGGGGCTTGTCCCATCAACTCCACAGTCAGTCAGTTTAGAGGCTTTCAGACTAGTACAGACATTTGGTTAGTTTTTTAGTTGTTATTGTCAGTTGTTTATTAGTATTACCATCTTGTTCTTAGACGTTTGAAACTATGATTCAATATTAATTTCAGTTGCTAAAACCTTATGGCTTTTCAGTTATTCTTTCACATATGCTATTATTTTATTCATTCTCACAGCAGGTACCAGTACAGGGTTAGCTTATGGTCACTTATAACTGCGAGCACCGTGTGGCACCCAGGGTGTACTCTCGGGGTGTTACAATTAAGTTCTGCAACCTTGGTCTAGAGCTTTGCATTTTCTGTTGTATGTTCCTCGGAAGAACCTGGTCCCTTTGAGGATAACTTCTGATTCTGAAACTTTAAGTGCACTATTGCAGCATGCTTAGTGGCTAACTTAATCCTCATCTCCTCCATTTCCTTACTTTAATTTTCCTTAGCTGCCAGTAGCTCTGACACTTGGGACACAGTTCCCATTTTTCCTTCTATGCATTTATTTTCCACCAATATTGTCAAACTACACTTTTGTTTGACTGTTCCAGGAGTCCATTTAGTCCCAACCACTCCAAAGTGATAAAACACCTTGTTCAAGAGGTACCCATAAGGCATTATATGTCTTTATTCCTTCTCATGGATTACCTTATTCATGTGCTCTATCACAAGAGCAGCCAAACTTATCAGCTCAAATTTGCTCAGACACTCTATCAAAAATAGATACACAGCAGAGGCTATAGTCCTCTTCTCTGACCTTGGCAGAATAACCTTGTTGAAAAATTCAATCACTAGCTAAAACTCACTTATGAAAAAACGTCTTTATCACCCTAGATATTGATGCCCCTCCTACATTTGAGGCATTAATCATTAACTCAAACGAGGGACATTGTTTCACAACAGTCCTCACACCCATAGGCACATCCAGAATTTTTCCCAATGCCTCTTCATCTAGTTTTATTTCCTTTCCTTGCACCTGGGAAGTCAGGTTTAACCCAACATCTAATAAGTTTATAGTATAATAGAATTCTCTTGCTTTATTTTCAAAAACCATGGGACATAGTTCCTTCAGGAGGTGTAACCATCCTTGGTGCCTTAATACTCCACCAACTCTACCATTCTAGGTTTCTCATAAATCCTGGGATTAAACACTACTAGAAAATACTTTCTGAGTTTTCAAAATTTCATTCCTTTACTCTCTAGAACCTTTCTTCTTTTTTTCCTCTTTTCTCCTTCTTTTGAAATCAGTGCTTGATTCTTTTTCAATAGTTTTTCTCTTTTTGCGACCAAGTCCATTAGAGACTTTCTTCTTCTTAACAACAATGTGTTTCTATTTCATTCCTACAGGGCTACCAGACTTTGAACGAGGGGACCTAGTCCTTCCTGCAACATGAATTTCTTTTCTTTATTTCTCAATTGCAACAGAAACATCAGGATCATTGTCCTTACCCTCTTTAATCTCTACAACTTCAATATTCTCTTCCTCTACTATAGTAGTTTTCTTCAGTCTTCTTCTCTTGGTGGTAGAAGACTTGTTAGCCTTCATTGCATCCACTAACAACTTTTTTTCAGATGCCCTAGTATAATATGATCTAGAAACCTTTAAACCAGTGTCAACCACTTTTTTCTTACCTTTGCTTCCCTTTTATTTCTGCACATACCACCTCAGAGGTAGTTTATCCTCATCTGCCTTATCCTCCTCATTTAGAGGTAACATAAATTCTCCATCTGTTGTAATATAAAACTTTTCACCTACTGTTTTCTATTCAACACCAAAGGATCTCTGCTTAGGATCATTTTCAAGCAAAAGTAAGTTTTCAGCTACCCAATTCATACTACTAGAAAGATCAGACCTCTTTACTACTATTTTTTCATCACAGAGTTGGGCAAAAATAAGGTTTGACTCTGAGGGAGTAGGAGAACTAGGTACTTGTAGGGTTTTTGAGAGTTCTATTTTTTCTGGTTCTTTAGAAGAAATAGATATTTGAGAGTCTTCAGGTAATTTTGATACTTTTGAGAAAGGAGGAACTTTGGATTGAGGAATTTCTTATTCAATTGGTGAACCAAAACCTTGATTTAGATCCTCTACCATGGTTGACTTAACATAAATTTTGATAGTTGAGGAATTTTCAATGGAGACAGACTCATTTAGGGGTTCTGGAATTTCTGAAGAGGATTCAGTGGGTAGAGTTAACACAAGTTCTTTTTAAGGACTTAAGGATATGTCTTCTATGGTTTTGGGTGTTAAAGGATCAGAATGTTTGATTTGGGGTTTTTTAGACTAACTATCTAGGGTTTTATCAAATTCTGAATCTCTAATAAGACATGAGGAGGTGGGAATATCTACCATTTAGAGTTTTCATAAGGAAGAGAATAAACACACTTTGTTTTTTAGAGGTTGAATGAGTGAGGAAGTTGATTAGTGAGTTAATTTTGGAAGAGAATAAAAAGGAATGAATTTGGTTTTGACTTTAAGTGAAGTGACCATTGTCATTAAAAGGTGCCTTTTTGAATAAAATGGCATGCCCGATTCTAATAGGTGTGACTCTTCACCTTGCTAAGGAATTGACAGTTTTTTACAAAGAAGAAAAGGCACATGGATTTTGAGATAGAATCTTATAATTTTTAAAGCACACTATTTTGGTACTAACCTCAGAGATGGGACCAGGTCCCTCTCTTTCTTAAAAAAATCCTCAAATTTGTGCAAGTCACATATATCCTCTTGTAAAGATGTTTCCATGAGTGTATACCTGTAAAGGTATGGTACTGAGTTAGACCAATATGTACCTACCTGACCAAGGATACCTATCTCCTGATCATTGCCAATTTTAGGGAGAAAAACTGATTCATCTAGTAGATTAGGTTATTTTGATCAACCCCAGCCTCTACCTGTTCTTCATATTTTTGGCTCAATTTTGGACAAGAATGTTGAAAATTCCATGACACTTGTGTCTTGAGCTCTTCTTTGGACTCTAGATTCAAAAGGTGTAGTCAGATTCTCAAGTGGATGAGAAAATTTATGCCTCCAGTTTGACATTTTGAGATGAGTTCCACTAGGACCAGGGCCCTAAAAATTTTGCCTAGACCATTTTTGTTGTTCTTCTACTGGCGCTGGGTTCTGTGACTGTTCTCTTGGATCACCATCACTTTCATCATTCTTATCTACAGCATTTAGTCCATGACCATTATCTTCAGCAATGTTTTCCCTTTGAACAGGAATGAGTTCTTCTATTTCTGAATCTTCACCATCACCTGGATTCATTAGCTTTCCTGAATCATCAAAGACAACATGCATACTTTATTCAACACATAGAGTTATTTTGTTGAAAACTATGTATGCTTTTCTTGTTGAAGAATATCCCACAAATACTATTTCATCACTTTTAAAGCCAAACATTTCAAGATCATTGTTCCCATATTTAGAACAAAGCATTTTCACCCAAAAGGTCTAAACTAGTCAAGATTATCCTTTCTATTGAACAAAATCTCATAAGGGGACTTGTTCAAGAGAGATCTAATCAAGCACCTATTTGTCACGTAGCAAGTAGTATTTACAGCTTTGGCCCAAAAGTTCTTCTGAATTCCACACTTAATCGGCATAGTCATAACATAACAATCTCTATTAGGGTTCTGTTCTTTCTTTCAACAACTCCATTTTACCGAGGAGTCCTTGGGGTATACAAGTTATGACTGATTTCATTTTAGCACAGAATCCTATTAACTTTGGATTTCTTAACTTAGTTCCATGATCATATCTGAATTCAGCAATCTTGCAATTCAGTTTCATTTGAATTTGCTTGGCAAAAGTAATAAGAACTTCATAGGTTTCATCCTTGGTTCTCAAGAACATTGTCCAAGTGAACCTGGGGTAGTCATCTACAATTACAAACACATACTTCTTTCCTTCTCTACTTTGGACTTTAACAGGTCCACATAGATCCATATGCAGCATCTCAAGGGGTTGAGAAGTACTCACTTGCTTCTTCATCTTAAAGGAAGACCTAGTTTGTTTTCCCTTTACACAAGCATTACAAACCTTGTTGTTTGGAAATTTTAACTTTGGTATGCCACGGACCAGGTCCTTTGAAATCAACTTTTTTAGCAAAGAAGAACTTACTTGTCCCAGCCTTCGGTGCCATAAATCAACATCTTCACTTTGAACACTTCAAAAAATTAATTCCCCATTAGCCACAAACTCCAACTCAACCATATACATATTTTTATCCTCTTGGATTTGAGAATAACTCTCCCAGACTTCAATCTTACATAATAAATCCATTAGCTGAGAATTTGACCTCATTACCTTTGTCACAAATTTGAAAAACACTTAGAAAATTGTACTTGAGGCTATTCATATAGTACACATCTTCTATTGCATGATCAAATAATTTTCCAATCTTTCCCACACCATGAATATAGCTTTTTTTACTATTTCCAAAAAAAAGACACCTCTACCTTGAAGTGTCTTGAGAGAAAGAAAGGAATCAGTACTCCCTGTCATATGATTTGAACATCTACTATCCATGAGCCAGTTCTTATTGCATTCCCCTCCTCCCACCTACAAACATAGTCATTCATTAGATTTGGGAACTCCCTTGAGTTTGAATTCCCAATAGGAAGACAAAGGTGTGATCAAATATTTCTTGGACCATTTAGGTAGAGAGTTCTTCTTCATATTTTTCAAGGGCATGAAACCCTTAGGATAATAATTCTCCTGCTGGATGTATTTAGTACTGGTCATTTTAGCTCTAAGCCAATACTGATAGTTTTCTTTCAAGTGTCCATCTCTTCACAATGAGTTCATAAAGATTTGTGGACCCTATTTTTAATACCGTGAACAACTTTCCCAAAGACCCAAGTGATTGGGTTTTATAATGATATCCAAGCCCTTTACTATTATTGACACTCTGATCAGTTAAATTAGAAAGAATTTGTGAGGATGTGGTCCATTTTAGTGATTTGTTAAGTTTTTCCCTTAGACGGACCAGGTCCCTTTCTAATTCTTCATTCTTATAAAGTGCAGTCATAAGATTCTTTTGAGAATCCCTCAACTTTTCTTCAAGCTCAATTTGAAGCCTTGAAGCTTGTTTTTCCCTTTACCATCAGAATCATTTACTTTTTCTGATTGACTCATTAAATTCAGATTTTTAGATTTCAACTTTGTGAACAATTCTTCTATTTCAGATATCTGAAGAGTTAAAGCAATCAATTCAATCTCTTGATTTTCTACCTTCTCTTCTAGAGCATATTTCTTAGAAGTCAGCTCACACACAGAGTCAATCAACACATTTGCAAGTTTATTTAACTTTTTAGTAGAGTAGTTATCTAAGTTTTCCTTAATGTTAGAGAGAGTTAACTCATTTTCTTCTTCATCTTCAGTGTTCGCCATAAGAGAAAATAAGGAATCATAGATAACCTCACTATCTTTCACAACTAGCATCGACACATCAGCAGTCTTTTCAGCTTCATCAGATTCACTAGAGGAATCTCCCCAGATAGTTAAGGCCCTAACCCAGACCTGAGACCGCCCACAATATCCAACCATAACCACTCTCTACCCTATGTCGGATGAATTTTGAACATATAACAAGATAGAACAATTATAATTGAAAGGAATTTAATAAAGTCCAAAACCATAACCATCCAAACATCCAACCAAGCATCCAACCGGTGTCAGCCCAAATACAAATACCAATGCCAAGGTTAACACCAATACCGACACCACGCATGCCCATAGTAGTCACACAAAGCCTCTAACAGAAATCCAAGAACATCTAGTCAGGACATGCCCCCAACCATAGCCAAAATCAAAGTCCAAGAAATAAATAAAAATATGGAAAGAGGTTCATGGCATAGAATGGAGTCTTCTGGAGTATGGAATCTCACCACTTCAGTCCAACACAGAGTTGTTCCCAAATCCAAGATCACTGAGCAGGAAGAGGAGTATGACCGGTTCCTGCATCGCGTCGGGATACAGCACCCAAAGATGGGTTAGTGGGTGAACACTAGTATGTACGCAAGAATAAAGATAAAATAATGCCATTATTCAAATCCAAAGTAAATAACTATATGCAACCACATACATGCATATATATATATCATGCCGAGAAATAAAATCGGGTTTAGCATGCATTTAAAACCTTTAACTTGGGATTGTGTGGCTCTGCCATCCTAAATCTACCCATGGGCTATATGGGTTCAACTCACCCTGCTGAAAAGGCCCCGGTGCATGTTAGCCAACGAGCCAGAGAAAAACCTGAGATGACTAGTACATCCAAAATACAAGTGTGACAAAATACACACGATCACCAAGACCAACCTCACAACGGCAAATTTGCGCTTCCAGTTTTCATTCCCTGGGACCACTACCTTCCACGGCTTTGCTAACAAATTCCCCTTTAAGCCTATATTAAAACCATTCACACACAACCAACCAATTACCAAGGAGTCTCTTTTTTGGCATTAACCATTGGTATCGTCATACCAAAACTAGAGCTTGTAAGTCTATCCATTTATGCCATTCCAAAGCCATTAAACTAATTAGAATCCAAGGTTTCCGTTTAAAATAATACCACAGCCACCAAGTCCTTTCCAATCCATTTAAAATCATTTAAACCAATTTAGGTTCCATTACCATAGTATGCAATGCAAAGTTTTCAATTATAGTCAAACTATGTGACAAAATCATTCTCATAGACATTTTAACAAACATGTTGAGGGCTTAAGATTTTTCCAAAACCAAAACCATATATCAATTGACCATTCCCATGCAACCACATGTTCAAACCATAATTATAACATGAAAACCATAAGAAAAACATGGGAAAACATTATCCAACTAAGAACAACCAAAACCCCAACATATACTTCAAAATCCAAAACAATCCCACAATAATGCCATGAAAATCATTCATTCAAACATTCTTTTAGTTGAACTAACAATGAGGAAAGAGTATCATTCCTTAGACAACAAGGAAGATGGAGAGAAACCACCCTTTAGATCGTTAAATAATTGACTTAAAGAAAACCATAGTTTTTCTTGAACCAAGATCTTGAGAGAGATTTGAGAGTGTTTAAAGAGTGTTTGATTGGGAATAATAGGTTAAGGAAGCCTCCAAAGGTGTTTTATGTCGTGGGGTTCAAAAGGTGTTAAGAGAGGAAATATCCAAAATACCCCCAACTTTAACTATAAAAAGGACATAGGAAGGTACGGCTGGACCACTCAACTCGTATCCACATCATATGAGTGGTACCCTCTAATCGTATCTTGATCAGAAAGTTAGACACCAAATTCTATCCAACATACGACTCCTCAGAATAACTCATACCATCACCATACAACAAGTACCCTTTAAGTCATATCCTAAGAAGAACATCAAGGCTAGATATTGGACAACATACGGATGGACACCATACCCCTCGTATCATGAACATATGACTCATCACTACCAACCCATAACCAAAATAGAAACTCAACCACCAAACATTGGACACCCAACGAGTTGGATCACCTAACCCGTACCTACACCATACGATTAATATGGTGAGTCGTATGATGAACAAAAAGCTTAAGACTCAAGAAATTTGAAAGGTCCAGAACCCAGGGTGTTTTTATTCTCCCCCACTTGGATCATTCATCCTCGAATGATGAAACAAGGCAGTATAAGAACAATTAAACCCCCAAACGTCTCTACTCTTACCTTTCTGACAGAAAACAGAACACCAAGGAATTCAACTTTTTACCTTTAACAAAGACAATAAAAAAAGAGGTAAAGAATCAACACATACTGACATACGAATTTCTGAAGCGAAAAATAAAAATGGATACTTGGTCTTCATGTCCTCTTCAGCTTCTCATGTAGCCTCTTCCACCTTGTGGTTCCTCCATAGAACCATTACCAAGGCCACATCCTTGGTCTGCAATCGATGAACCTGATGATCCAAGATCTCAACTAGGATATCCTCATAAGATAAGGAATCTAAAATACCAATATCTTAATAGGCACAACCTGTGACGGATCGCCAATGTACCTCCACAACATAGAGATATGGAATACCAGGTGAATGGATCTCAAGCTAGATGGCAACTCCAACTCATATCTGATATTTCCAACCCTTCTCAAAATCACATAAGGACCCACATATCAGGGACTAAGCTTCCCCTTTATCCCAAACTGCATCACTCCTTTCATGGGAGACACCTATAGGAACACTCTATCTCAAACCTCAAACTCCAAGTCCCTTTGCCTCATGTTTCCATAAGACTTTTGATGACTTTAGGCAGCCTTAAGCCTATCTCGATTCACCTTTACCTTCTTCATAGATTGGTGAACCAAATCTATCCCAAATATATCCACCTCACCAAGCTCAAACCACCCAATAAGAAACCTACACCTCCTACCATACAATACTTCAAATGGAGCCATCCTAATGATAGAGTGGCAGCTATTATTGTCGGCAAACTCTAAAGAGGCAAATGTTCAACCAACTACCACCAAAGTTGATCACGCAAACCCGAAGCAAATCCTCTAACATTTGAATAGTCCTTTTTGCTTGTCCATCTGACTACTGGTGAAAAATAAAAATAAGACTCACCTTGGTCCCCAAACCTTTCTAAAATGACAAGCAAAATTGAGATAAAACTACATACCAAAATTATATATGATAGAAATTGGTACCCCATGCAACTTCACAATCTCTTGAAGATAAAACCTTGCATTATCCTCAGTCGAGAAGTTAGTCCTTACTAGTAAAAAGTGAGCTGACCTTGTCATCCTATCCATGATGACCCAAACTGAATCAAATTGATTTTGAGACTAAGGGAGATCAGTAACAAAATCCATGTTGATTACTTTCCACTTCCATTCAGGCAACTTAATCTCTGACATAATCTTTTGGGCCTCATGTGCTCAACTTTAACTTGTTGGCACACCATGTACTTGGCCACAAAATTAGCCATATCCCGCTTCATATTGTTCCACCAATACATCTCCTTGAGGTCATAATACATTTTTGTCAAACCAGGATAAACAATATAGTGCGGCTCATGCGCCTCATCCAAAATCCTCTCTCGTAAACCATCTACATCGGGAACACATAATTTTCCTTGGTATCACAAAGTAACATCACCACTAATCTTGAAGGCCATCACTTTTTACCCACCTACATCACCCTTAATCCTCATCAAGATAGGATATAACATCTACTTTTCCTTGATTTCAGCACCAAGACACGATCGTGCTACTTTCTGCACAAACACACTACCACTCTCGGAGTCCAAAATATGAACTCTAAGGTTAGCCAAATGGTGAATGTCTTTCACTAACTCCCATTTCACCTTATACACATAAGCTAGAATCCCCATGGATAACCTGCTAAGAGAATAAGCAACCATGTTAGCTTTACCTGGGTGGTAGTAAAGACTCATATAATAATCCTTGAGAAGTTCAAGCTATCTCCTTTGCTTGAGGTTAAGCTCTTTTCTAGTAAACACATAATGCAGGCTCTTATGATCAGAAAAGATAGCCACATGTACTCCATACAAATAGTGACGCCATCTTTCCAATGCGAACGCACAACTAACAGCTCCAAGTCATGAGTCATATAGTTCTTCTCATGCACCTTTAACTGTCTAGAGGCATAAGCTATCACCTTTCCATACTACATCAAAACACAACCAAGCTCCATATGGGATGCATCATAGAAGACCACAAACCCATCAGTACCTTCAAGCAAACTCAAAATCAGAGCCAAAGTTAGATAATCCTTCAACTTCTCAAAACTACCCTTAGAAATATCACACCATAGGAACTTTACCTTCTTCTAAGTCAATTTAGTTAATGGGGTAGCTATAGTCGAATAACTCTCCACAAACCTCGTGTAGTAACCCGCTAAACCTAAGAAGCTCCAAATGTCATTGGATTTATGGGTCTAGGCCACTTCCTCACCACTGTAACTTTCTATTAATCCACCATGATCCCTTCACTAGAAATGACATGACCCAAAAAAGTGATAGCCTTTAACCAGAACACACATTTTGAGAATTTGGCATATAGTTGATGCTTCTTCAGGGTCTACAATACAATACAGAGGTGATCGGAATAATCCACCTTACTTTTTTAGTACACCAGAATGTCATCTATGAAGACAATAAAAACAAATTCAAAAACCAACGGAATACCCTATTCATTAAATCCATGAATGTCGCAGGGGCATTGGTCAAATCGAAAGGCATAACCAAAAACTCAAAGTGCCCATACCGGGTATGGAAGGCAGACTTAGGGATATCCACCTCCATAATCTTTAACTGATGATACCCGAATTAAAGATCAATTTTGAAGAAAAACTTAGCACCCTGCAACTGATCAAGCAAATTGTTATCTTGTTCAACTACCGATAATCAATACACATCCGAAGGGAACCATTTTTTTTACATACAAATAACACTGATGTACCCCATGAGGACACACTAGGATGGATGAAACCCTTGTCTAAAGATCATTGAGTTGATCCTTAAGCTCCTTCAACTCAGTTGGAGCCATTCTACATTGAGGAATAGAGATTGGACGAGTGTCCAGATCAAGATCACTCCCAAACTCAATCTCCCTATCAGGAGGAACACCAGGAAAGTCATCAAGAAGACCTTAGTAGATTTATTCACCACTGGAATAGAATTCAAATAAGGGTCATCTGAGTTAGAATCTTTAACCCGAACTAGATGATAGAGACACCTCTTGGAGATTAATCTCCAAGATCTAAGATAAGATATGAACTTCCCCTTAGGAGTTAGGGAACCATCCTCCCACTCCACAACTATCTCATTAGGGAATTTAAAGACAACCTTACGAGTATCACGGTCTAGAGATGCATAGAAAAAGTAAAACTAATCCATCCCTAATGTGACATCAAAATCAACTATATCTAGTTCAAATAGATCTACCAAAGTCTCCCGACCACGCACAGATACCACATAATCCCTATAGATTTTGCTAGCTATCATAAAGTTACGCACTGGGGTAGAAATAAAAAAGGACTCAAAATACACTCTGGACCAAAAGCAAAATGTACAGCCACAAATAAGGTCACATAAGAGAGAGAGGACCTCAAATCAAGTAAATAGTACACATTATGAAAAAAGAGTTTCAATATACCAGTAATAACATTAGGCGATGCCTCAGACTCCTATCGGGTAGTGAGAGTCATGACATTAGGCGATGCCTCAGACTCTTGTCAGGTAGTGAGAGAATAAAGACAGTTCCAAACATTGTCGAAACTAGATGGTGCACCCTTTGGTGTCGAAGCTAATGATGAAGCAACAGGAACCTTGTCTGCCCCCGAATCAACCGTAGCCACTAAAAAGTTATTAATCATATGCCCTGGCTGACCACAACTAAAGCACTTATCCCTTTTTTCCTTATAATAACCCTAATATAATCTACCACAGAACCTACAAAGAGGCTATGATGGAGCTGACTGGGCCTACTATCCTAAGATTGGGCACCTTGTGCCTTAAAGTTATCGCCACCTTAGAAATTCCTACCACCAGACAGCTTTGAGTAGGGAGCATTAGCCTTTGAGTAAGACCCAGAGTTGCCCCACTTCTTCTTGGGCCACTTCTCTTCATCTCTTTCACTCTGTTGTTGTCCACCACCTTGCTCAGAGAACTTAAATATATTGCCCTGCCTCTTTCTTATTTTATCGTTCTTCTTCTCTTCTTCTAGCTACTGCATGTAATAACCATCCTAGAGATATCTATGTCCTTGATCAACAAGGTAGCCTTAATCTCCAATATCAAATCTCTGGAAAACTAGAAAGCAAACTTTCTTATTCTATCTTTCATGTTAGAAACCATCTCGAGAGCATACCGAGATAACTGGTGAAACTTTAAGGGATACTCCTTGACTGACATTTTGCCTAGCCTCAGATTGACAAACTCTTCTACTTTTTCTTCCCTCAACTCCTGAGAAAAGAAGCAATCCAAGAAAGCATTAGAGAAATCTTCCCATAGGGATGACTTAGCCTCATCACCCCTTGACTGATCCCATTCCTTGTACCACTAGTACACCACATTTCAACTGGAAGGCAGGAAACTACTGGCCCTCCACATTTGTGGCATGCATAACTCGAGAAATCTTTTCCATTTCATCCAGAAAACCTTATGAATCCTCCTCCACCTTAACACTAGTAAATGTCAGAGGGTTCAACCTTATGAACTGGCCAACCCTCGTGGCATCATAAGATGGAGTAACAAATGCACCACGCTCAGCCTGAGAAGCTACCAACTAAGCCAACATATGGATAGACTGACAAAACTTAACATTCATCACATCATCCTAAGGAGCTCAAGAAAGACAGGAGGGAACTAGTGTAACTCTAGAATGACAATCAGGAACTAGACCCCATAAGTAGATCAAGTCCCATTAGCATTGTCCACGGGTGGGACAAAGGAGTTTCCATGAGCATTAAATAGTTGAGGTGGCATAATCTAAAAAGAAAACAAATAGGAATTAGAGTAGAATTAAAGACCTTAGACTCTACAGCTTGATAACAAAATATGAGAAGGATAAATATTCCTAGATACCTCGTAGCCTCTCCCTTATGAGTGTGGCATGCTACCCAGCCTTAAAATAGACTCTACTTGACAAGACTTTATGAACTCCCAAGTGACCATGAACTTAGGTCTCTAATACCAATCTGACAAGACCAAAACCAGGACCTAGTCATGTCGGGCATCTAAAGTTTGACCCGGACCAGAGACCAACCCCAATACCCAACTATAACTATCCTATACCCAATGTCAAATAAATTTTAAACATATAACTAGATAGAATAATTATAATTGATAGGCATTTAATAAAGTCCATAACCATAACCATCCAAACATCTAACTAAGAATCCAGTCAGTATCAGTCTTCATACCAATATCGATGCCAAGGCATATACCAATACTGACACCGCCAATTCCCATAGTAGTCATACAAAGCCTCTAATAGAAATCAAAGAACATCCTATCGGGACATACCCCCAACCATAGCCAAAAACAAAGTCCAATAAATAAACAAGAATATGAAAAGAAGTACATGGCATGAAATAGAGTCTTCTGGAGTATGGAAGCTCACTACTTCAGTCCAACACAAAGTTGTTCCCGAATCCAAGATCATTGAGTAGGAGGAGTAGTATGGCCGATTCCTACATCGCGTGGGGATACATTTCCCGAAGATGGGTTAGCGGATGAATGCTAGTATGTACTCAGGAATAAGGATAAAACAATGCCATTATTCAAAATCTAAGTAAATAACCCCATGCAACAATATACATACATATATATACCATACCAGGAAAGGGAATAACTATATGCAACCACATACATACATATATATACCATGTCGGGAAAGAGAACTGGGTTTAGCATGAATTTAAGACCTTTAACTTGGGATTATTTAGCTCTGTCATCCTAAATCCACCCATGGGCTATATGGGTCCATCCCCTTACTAAAAAAGCACCGGCGCGTATTAGCCGCATGAGTTGGAGAAAAATTTAAGATGAATAGTACATCTCCTAAATATAAGTGTGACATGATACACACAGTCACCAAGACCAACCTCACATCAGCAAACATGAGTTTCCAGTTTTGGTCCCCCTGGGACCACCACATTTCATGACTTTGCTAACACATCCCTCTTTAAGCCCATATTAAAACTATTTACACACATCCAACCAATTACCAAGGAGTCCTTTTTATTAGGCATTAACCATTGGTATCATCATAACAAACCCAGAGCTTACAGGTCTATCCATTTATGTCATACAAAAGACATTAAACCAATTTGACTCCAAAGTTTTTGTTCAAACCAATACCATGGACCAAGGACTTTCCAATAAATTTAAAATCATTTAAACCAATTTAGGTTCCATTACTAGATTATGAAATGCAAAGTTTTCAATTATAGTCAAATTATGTAACAAAATCATTCTCATAGGCATTTTAACAAACATGTTGAGGGCATAAGATTTTTCCAATACCAAAACCATATATCAATTGACCATTCCCATGCAACCACATGTTCAAACCACAATTATAACATAAAAACATAAGAAAACATGGGAAAACATTATCCAACAAAGAACAACCAAAACCCCCCAATATATACTTCAAAACCCAAAACAATACCACAATAATGCTATGAAAATCATTCATTCAAATATTTTTTTGGTTGAGCTAAAAATGAGAGAGGAGTAACATGCCTTAAACAACAAGGAAAATGAATTTAAAACACCCTTTAGAGCCTTAATTGATTAACTTGGAGAAAACCCTAGTCTTTCTTGAACCAAGATATTGAGAGAGATTTTAGAGTGTTTAGAGAGTGTTTGATTGTGAATAATAGGTTAAGGAAGCCTCCAAATGTGTTTTATGTCATAGGGTTCAAACAGAGTTATGAGAGAAAATATCCAAAATACCCCCAACTTAAAATGCAAAAAGGACGCAGGAGGGTACGGTTGATCCCTCAACTCGTATCCATATCATACTAGTGGTATTCTATATTCGTATCTCGATTAGAAAGTTGGACACCACATTCTGTCAAACATACGACTCCTTAGCCTAAATCATACAATCACCATATGACAATTACCCTTTAAGTTATACCCTAAGTAGAACATCAAGGCTAGACACTTGACAACATATGGATGGACACCATACCCCTCGTATCATGAACGTATGACTTATCACCACCAATCTATAACCATGATAGAAACTTAACCACTAAATACTAGACACCCTATGAGTTAGGTCACCTAACCCGTACCCATACCATACGACTAGTATGGTGAGTTATATAATGATCAGAAAGCTCAAGACTCAAGAAATTTGCAAGGGCCAGAACCTAGGGTGTTTCAAATCAGCTGCAACCTTTCTTCTTTATTTTATAGGGACATGGTCCTTATTATTTCCTTTGTCACCTCCAGTCTTGAGATATTCCTAATAATCCATTTTGTGCATTAGTCAAGTCTTTAATAAAGTGCTCAAGATTTTTATGTTTGTGACAAACCTTAATAGTGCCTCTCTTTTTGTTGTTGCTTCCTCTTTTTTGAAACTGGCCACTTTTATTCATAGCTCTAACAATCCTTTTTGCCAAATAGGCAACATTTGTGTCTTCTTCACTTGAATCAAACTTTGAAGCCTTCAATGCCAGAGATTTTCTCTTTTTGCTTCTTTCTTTTGTTGCCCTTGCTACTTCTTGAGTTCATGAGTCTTCAAATTACCAATAAGTTTATCCATTGTGAGAGTTTTAACGTTTCTTGCCTCAGTAATGGCATCCACTTTGCTATCCCAAGATTTTGGAAGAACACCTATAATTTTTTTCACCTGTTTATACAAAGGAATAACTTCTCCAAAGCAGTGCAATTCATTGGTGGTTAAAGTGAATCTAGTATGCATCTCTTAGATAGTTTCTCCTTCTTTCATGGTAAAGGTTCCATACTGAGTAGTTAGCATATCAGATTTTGAATCCTTCACATCAATGGTTACTTCATGAGTAGTCCTAAAGCAATTCCAAATTTCCTTAGCATTTTCACAAGTAGATATCCTATTATCTTCATCAAGTCCTATGCCATGGATAGGGAATTTCTTTGCCTTGTAATTCTTCTCAACCTTCTTTTAATATTCATCATCAAACTCTCTCTTAGGTTTAACAACCATCCTTGTTATGTCTCATTCTTTGACCTCTCTAATAGGCATATGTGGACCATCAAGTATTACGTCCATCAGCTCATTGTCCTTAGCTATAATAAAGTCATATATCCTAGTTTTCCACCACCCATAGAAATGTCTATTAAAATAGGGTGGTTTAGTGGTAGATTGCCCTTCTTCTAGATTAGGTGGAGCATCCATGATCAATAAATCACTTTAGGGATGAACCTTTAAGAGTTTCCTTGCTCTAATAAAAATTATTGAAACGTGGGAGGTTGCACCATACTATGAGGGACCAGGTCCCTTAGAGTTAGACACAGTCAATAAAATAGTAAAGTAGTAGAAAACTAAAACTTTACTAGAAATTAAATAACACAAATATTTAACATAGAAACCTCCTTACTCAAGGGAGGAAAAACTACGCCTTAACCTCACAAGGACTCAACAATTCACCATAATTAAACTATTGATTATAGACTCAATGGAAACATAAATCTAAGCTCTACCAGTTTGTAACAACTCAATTACAAACCTATCTTGACAACTCTGCAAGAACTCACCTCAATATTGATTAACTCTAACCAATATCAACTCAGGTTACTCTACCTAAGCACTCTCAAGGATATAAGAAAAGGACATTACTCTTATAACATGAGTAATTTAATTATAGACGCAAACATTACTCAAGAACACTCACTGTTTTAGCACACACAAGAACTATAAACTTAAGCAATGTTGTAAAGTTGAGTTTTATCTGATTTCTCACTTGAACAATAAGATTGAAAAAACTAGTGAATTGGGGAGCATTCTTTTATATTTATAGCTGGATAATGATTAAGGTAAAAATATGATTGGGATAGGTGTCTTGATAGGTACAAGCTCACCTGTATAGTTTGTTACACTAACAGATAAAACTGCATAGGCCAGTAATAGATGTATTGAGTTCATGAAGACCTAGGGACCTGGTCCCTTGTTGTCATCTGATCATCATCAAAATAAGATATACCAGGATTATTTCTTATATATGTGCTAGGAAACTTTTCTCAAGGAGTTACTAGTCTTACCTCGCTTATATTCATGATGTTACTGTGGGCTATTTTTTACCCACACTAGCAGATCTAGAGTAGATTGGGCATACCTCTAAAGCTGATAGGGCACATGTCCCCTTTCGGGGGCTTTCTATCCCCATTTTGCCTTTCCTTAGCCTCTTTTAAAATCTCGCGTCCATTCTAGATCATCATAATAATCTAATTGTCACCTTTTGGATAGCACCAAGAAGTCTTCAAGTGCCTCTTGACCTATAAGCATCCTCTTGTATGATCTGAAAAGCCATTTGGATTGTATCATTTTCTCCTACTTGAAAAAGATTCATCCCCGAATCTACAACTTTCAATCATAAGAGGAAAACACAAAATTAATATTTTGTCGAAGCACAAGGGTTAGCATAAGGGCTAAATTCAAAACATCTATGCTAAGGAGACACCCATTTAACATTTAACCAAACATCCTTTAAAGGTAATGGAAGAGAAGCCAATATTTAAGTTGCAAAGGAGTTGGCTATGATAAGCATCAATAAATTCTCTGAAGTTATCTCCATTAACAATGTTACCAAACAAATCATCACATGTTGGAACAACTAAGGTTAGAATCAAGGAGTCATTAGGGTGTAGATTACCCTTCCATTCACAAAAAATCATGTTTACACACAAAACATTCTTAGCATTAGCATAACTATGCTCACAAACAAAGAAAATGGAATGAATAGAGCTATGATTACCTGAGGTAATACCAAGAACCAGATTACATAAATGTAAGAACAAATATCTTAAGCATCTCACTTGAACAACCCCCAAGAACGATCCAACTTGTCTATCCACAAAAGTGTTACAAGAATCAAGGGTTAAGCATTCTTTATCAAGTAGGAACCATAGACTCTTCTTAGAATAACAAATAGACTGACCATACGGGTTGGGGATTCCACTTATTTCATGCACATTCAAGTCATTCCAAAATATGGTTAGAAAGAAATCAACACCATCTAGGTAGGATTTTAAGTCAAATATCTTTAAAAGATTATCTACTTAAGGATAAATATCATCATGAGTCCAAGGAATGTTAGGAATAAAATGGGTAGGTACATACCTTTGGAGAAAATCCTTGAGCTTGCTCTCTTGTCTTCTATACTTGCACCATGTGGCATTTCCCTCTCATGCATCATCCTGGAAGTTCACACAAGATTAGAGCCAAATATAGGGAATAACAATGGCTTGGTTTTGTCACTAAGCTCTCCTTCTTAATCCCAAAGCTCCTTATCTTCACCATTAATATCCCTCCTCATCATGAGGTTAAGGTTCATGACCTCTCTTTATTTGGTCCAAACATCCTAATGGGGAACTTTCATCATCAATCCACAAGGTACACTAAAGTCCTCTTTAACTTCCGCTAATTCCTCTTCACTTACAAGGTATTCATCCTCTTGAGGATTTTACTCACCACCATCTTCATGGGTCACCTTATCCCCAACAAAGTAAATATCACCTTCTAACAACACTATGTTCCTTCGATTGGGGCATTCACTTACCTTATGACCCCAACCTTGACATTTAAAGCAAACAATACCTTTAAAATTGAGAGCAGAAGATGGATTACCGTTATTCGTTGGTGGATACCTTTGGATTGCCTTCTCAATGGGATTCTTCTCTACAAACTTATTGGAATCCTTGATCTTATTCCATCCGGAGGGTGTAGAAGAATTGTAACTTCTATTGAAGGACTTCTTTGCATTATTGTTCCTTTCAGCCTCAATGGCTGCTTTAACAATATCTTCTATTCATTCAAACTTGTGGGCAACTAGTTAAGAAGAAATATCATAATCTAACCCGCCTTTGAATCGATCCACACAATGATTTGGGGGTTTGAAAATCTCAAGACTAAGAATTAAGTTTTAAAACTCCTCACAATAGTCTTCCACACCTCTACCTCCTTGCCTCAATTTATAGAGCTTTGTTAGTTGATCTTGTTCAAACCTTTCCATTACATACCTCTCTCCCATGAGTGCCCTCAATTCATTCTAATTCGAGAGGTTGGTATTAATCCTTGCACTCTTTAATTCTCCCACCAAGTTGAAGAATACCCTTTAAATTGAGTAATTACATGAGAGGCTTTCTTGTGTCCAGTTAACTTATTAAGTTGGAAAATCTTATTGCATTGTACTTCCTAGTAAAGGTAGACCGATGGATCACTAGTTCCTTTGAAGGTAAGAAGAGTGATCTTGATTGAGTTAAAACCCATGTCTCAGCCCATATTTCCTTCTTGATCCCATTAACGATCCTCTTAAACTTGGGAATGGTTTCCCAAGTTTCCTCTTCTATATGGAACTGGACCAAATATTTCTCCTCGTCCTCTATGTCCTCCCCCTTGATCTCATCTTCTAGTTCATACAAATTCCATAAAGAGATCCACTTTACCTAACCTTACATAAGGTTTCTTACTTCCCACATCATCTATTTGGACTGGTTAATTATGGTTAGCCAAGATTTGAGGTGGTTAGTTTTGTATAATGGGATGGTTTTGTGGGTCTTCTTGATTGACTTGATTTAATTAGGGTTGCAGTGGATGAACGGGTTTTGATTATTTAGGTAAATAGTACCTTGGAGAGGGGGATCTTGTACTTTCCTCGGGGGATTGTACATTTGATGAAGTATTTTTGGAGTTATAGTAGAGGAGGTGTTATGAGCATGGCCACTAGATAAAGAATAAGGTTTTTGAGGAGTTGATGTGGTGGAATCTAAATGCCCTTCCACATTAACTATCCTTCCATTCAATCCCGATAATTCACTTCGCATTTCATTTACATCTTGTTTCACACTCATTATGGCCGCCATTATAGCTTCTATGTTTATCTTACTCGAAGCTCTTGGGATATATTCTCCCAATGCCATACCTAAATAAAGTAAATAATAAAACTAAAACTAAAACAAAAAACAAGTTAAGGATAGGAAATCAACCTCACAAGCTCTCAAAGTTCACACAATCGTGTTGTCTCTCAATTGGTATCGAAAGCGTTGATAGATCATTTATACTCCGATGAGAATTCTTTGTACTAATTTTGGATTGAGGTTGGAATGGATTATTTTTTGAAATGACTCAAAAAAATATATACGGACTTGAGTCAAGAAGCTATGACGAATTAAAAACTAGAAAAGCTTAAAAGAAAAGAAACGTTGAAAGAAATGGGACTCAAAAACTAGTCAATCAACTTAGTAGATAAATTAATTATTTGTTGAGTAGTTTATGAATAAAAAGACTATATTAGGAATCAATAAATTGAAACTAAAGAATTAAAACTTGAACAAAATGGAATCCAAAAGCTTTAAATGTGTTTGGAAGCCTGATTTACGGTCAATTGGGGTTGATCTGCATTGAGGAGTTCTTGCAGCGGGTGGGGTGCATCCCCAATGCACCTTGGATGTAGAGGTGGACTTAGCTACTTCCTTGAGGTGTAGCCACAGTTCTGGAGCAAACCAGGCGCAACTACAGCGCAGGTCACCCACCCCTCTCTTGAATGGGTGATTTTTACCTTCTAGTGGTCCCTTTTTGTACTCTCTCTTGGAATATACTTTGGAATTTTCTTAGATGCACAAGTAAAAACACTTTTTCACTACTTTTCATCCTTCTTTTTGTATCAAACACCCTCTTTTGATAAAATTTCAGCTTGAAGATTTGAATTTCTCCAAGAACACTAACTTCTTCTCCCCAAGCTCGGATGAGTTAAAATTTTGAACGTAAGAACTTTTCAACGTTCTAAACTCATTCCCAATATAGTTTTACCAATTTTTCCAGATTTTTCAACCCACTTCACTTTTCTTCAAGTTCAAGCTCTTAACAATGGTAGCTCACTTAATATGACTTCGATTAAGCTCAAATTTGAAAACTAGACTCTAATAGTGTTAGGGAACTCAAATCTAACACTAGAAACACAAGAAAAACACATAATCAAAAACTCATAATTTGACCTAAGAATAAAATGTGAATAGTAACTTCTTTTAAATTTTCAATTTTGACACTTTTTTTTGTTGATTTTCAAGATAACAAACCCAAAATTGACTTTGCAGGAATAAAATCAAGCTCGGATCTAATACCAAATGATAATGAAACAAATGATGGAATTGAAACTAAGTAAAGAAATGAAGAAAACAAAGATAAAGATAGATAGATAGATAGATAAAGCAATAAGATAGACACAAGAAGGAAATGGATAACAAACAAAGGGTATATCAAACCCTTAATCCTCTATTGAATATCCGATCAAGCACCTAAATCTTACATAGATCTCAAGGGAATTAGATTCCCAAGAAACCCACACTTCTAAACGGAAGATTAACACAAGTGATTCTGCGCTTGCCTCGCACTCTCACAAGAGTATTGTCATGATCTAAACCAGGGTCTGTCCATGACGGGTATCTCAATTCCAGTAAAGACAGGAGACAACCCCCTTTGCCTAGCCAAACAGAACAAAACACATATAGCAGCGGATGTATTTCAAACATATAGTAAGATAGAATAAATGTAATCTCAAAGGAGTCTAAGAATATCAACAACAATACCCAGTTTGCAATAATCCACAAAGTCTCTATGACAAAACCTAATAGAATCTAAGTCGATACATGCCTTCGACGATAGCCAAAGAAACCATATGAATAGTTTATGACATAAGAGAATAGAAAAATAATGAAATAAAGCTCTTCCAGAGAATGGAAGCTCACCACTCCAAGCTAACTCCTGACACCCTAAAATCCTATCACTGTGTAGAAAAGTAGAAGTATTAATGTTGCCTGCATCACATGGGGATATAGTATCTGATAATGATGAGCGGGTTGAGTGCTAGCATGTAACACAGGGCAAGGATAAAATAATGTCAGTTAAAAGTTAAATTTCAAACTCACTATACATGTTCATATGCATATGTATATATAGTAGATGTTGGGGTAGGGAACAAGGTTTAGCATGATAGTAAAACATTATCTAGGACTATGTAGCTAAGCTGTCATAAACAGGCACCCACGGGCTATATGGGTTCAGCTTTCCCTGCTAAAAGAGCCCCAGTGTGTGTTAACCGCATGAACCAGAGGCATCAAGGAAGACCAAAAAATGCCCCGAGCCCACGTCAACCTAGATACAAAATGTATCAATAGTGTGAACCATACACACGGTCATCTAGACCAACCCTCAAGTCGGTAAATGTGAGTTTCCAGTATAAGTCATTCAAGACTCACACCTTCACCTCTTAGCTACATAACACCCATTAATCCCAATTAAAACAACTTTCACATAACCCATTCATTAACCAAGGAATCATATATTAAGGCACACCATGGTATTGTCATACCTATTTAGCTTGCAAGCTTATACTTATGCCATTACAATTCCATTAACTTGAGGGAATGCCTCGACACCCTTTGTTCATTATATCAAGTTGGAGGAATGCCTCAACCTCCTTTAGTTTATCAAAATAAAACATAGCCAACAAGGCTTCAAAATCTATTTTTATTGTTTAATCATTTATGTAATGCTATAGTATAGGTTAGTAAATCAAACTAAGTGACAATTCCATAATTCAAAGCCATTTACACAAGTGGGTTCAGGGAATACAATTATTCAAAATTAATTTCCAAGTTCAAAACATCAATTTGAGGGATTTTATCGACCCTCATTTTAATTCCCCCGCCCATGCACCCTATTAGTTCAAAAACATCCACTTCAAAGCATGAACAACTCATGAAAACCATGGGAAAATAATTCAAGGATCAACCATTTCAAAACCATCAACCCGTGTTAAAACTCACATTAAAATCCATACAATTAAACCATTTAAAATACGTTCTTTTCACAAAATAAGATTTGGAGAAGAGTAACATGCTTGAGATATTACGATTTACGAAAAGAAATTAACCCTTGGAAGTTCTAGAGACCAATTTCTTAAAACCCTAG
The DNA here is from genome assembly GCF_002878395.1 of Capsicum annuum. Lineage (NCBI taxonomy): Eukaryota > Viridiplantae > Streptophyta > Magnoliopsida > Solanales > Solanaceae > Capsicum > Capsicum annuum. Next base: position 194,261,777 of record NC_061121.1, read on the forward strand.
CTTATTCATGCCTTAGGGATTTAAGAGAGTTTAGGAGAGTGTTGATGACTGGTAGGTATTGAAAATAATGCCCAAAGGTGATTTATGGTTGTAGGATCTAAGTAGGGGAAAAGGGAAATGACCAGAATGTCTTTAATAAATAGACTAAAAATTAACCACACAATCGCTACGGGTCACATGATGACTCATAATGACTGGATATGAGTCATTTCTTAGACTCAGAGTTTGGTCAGTATCATAGGTATGCACACTGGTCTGACTATGATTCGTACCTTATAACTCATACTCAGACCTTATGACTCGTATGGTCTAGTTGTTGTATTGGAAGAAACATTTAGGCATCCTTACTGGTTAGGCTACGAAAACCGCTATATGACTTGTAATGGGTCTTGACAACTCATTGGGTGATAATCATGACCAATACAAAGACTTTTCCAAACACACTGGTCAGGCTACGATTACAGTCCTACAACTCATATGATAAGTCTTAGTCTGGGCAGTGAGCTCAGAGGTTAAAAAAATTTTAAGGGCCAAAATCTGGGGTGTAAGTATACATTCATAATTTATCAAAGTCTAACAACTAAATGGAAGAAAAGACATATTTATAGTCTAGGGTTAATTATTACATCATATGGGCCAAAAAATTATCCATTTGGGAAAGACAAAGCATAGAAGCCCATTAAGAATTCCCTTAGGCAATCCAAGCACACATGGGATGCATCTTCAAGTCATGTGAGTTATTTTTGACCCACTCTAGCAGATCTAGAGTCGGTTGGGCACACCTACAAAGCAGATGGGGTGCATTCTCCTTTCGGGGGCTTTCTAGCCTCATTTTGCCTTTCTTTGGCCTCTTTAATATCTCTCGTTCCTCCTCAATCATCATAATAATTCAATTAGCACCTTTTGGATAGAACCAATGAGCCTTCAAGTGCCTCTTGAACTATAAGCCTCTTCTCTAATAATCTGGAGGCCATTTGGATTGTATTACAATACAAGTTATGGCATGGATTTTATTTCCTGATCTTTTACCTACTTTTTTTGTGATGAATCACTTTTTTCATTAGAAGAAACTATGGGAAAACCCATCCATCTTGATATGTCCACTATTAACAAGGCCCGACCTAGTTGTGCGAGGGTGAAAGTCCAAATTGATTTAGCAACTAAGTTACCTGATAAAGTGGAGATAGAAGTGAATAAAACAAAAGAAGCAAGGATTCAATCAGTCAAAACTCGATATGATATGCTTCCTAAATATTGTTTCAAGTGTAAAGTTCAATGTCATGAGAAGGTGGAGTATAGAATTTTACATTCAGAATTGAAAAATTATGTGCAAAAAAGACATAAATAGGAAGTTAGTTTTTGCTAAATGGAATCCTACAAGTCAAAAATTTCAAATTGAAAAAGGAACCAACAAATTTCTAGATAATGTTGTAGACATGAAAAATGAGGAAAAGGTGTTACAGGCCAATAAAACAATCAGTACTAAGAACTCATTTGGCATCCTTCAACAACAAGATGAAGGCAGTTAACTTACTCAAGCTACGGGAACAATGACCTCAATGGTGGAGGGAAAGGAAAATATGAAGAAGAAGAAAAATAATGTAAAAGAAAAGCTGAGTAACATGCAAAATATAGATCAACATAAATCTGTTTAGTAGAAATAAAATAGGAAAAATATATATTCCATGAGTTAATATGGATAATCAGGTGGAGGGATGTATTACAACTGACAAGGACAACATCAATGAGACTAGCAACAATAGTTGTTCAATGGGAACTGCAGAACCTATTCATGATAAATATATGATATTAAATGTAGTGGATCACAAAGATACTCAACAACTTACATGTACCAACAAAAATCTAAGGAAAAGGGGCAGAAGTATATTGCTAGAACAGGGGAATGTAGGTGTAAATCAAAATAAATTACATAGTAGTGGAAAATACATAGAAGACATTCATAGAAACAAAGAAAGTCCACAAATGCAAAAAAAAGACATGTTGATTATTGATAGTCACAGTGCAAGAGGAGGTGATATTGTGAATAATGATATACCTGATGACATATATTCAAATAGGGTTCAATTAGCCCTTGCTCAAGCTACATAAAATGAGGCACTTTAGGTGGATGAATCAGGTGTTAGAGGTGATGAGGGATTTCTTCCAAATAGCATAGAAGGGGAGGCAAGTAATCTGGCATTAGTAGCATTGAAAAAATCAAACAACAAAAAATTACATAATTTGGTTTCCCACCAAATAACAAAAGAGGTAAATCATGAAAGTACAGATACAGATAACATATGGATAAAAGATACAGAAGAAGGGAATAATCAAAAAAAACTAAACCAAGTAATGAAAGAAGCAGGTTTATCACCACGTGCAAATAACAAAGGTAAAAAGAGTAGGATCAAAGTTGAAAAGCCTACAAGGACCAGTTCTAGGAGGGGTGGTAAAGCCAGCATTCAATGAATTTAAAAGCACTTTTCTGGAACATCAGATTAGTTAGGTCACAACATGTTTTCCACATAGTACAAATGTTACATAGGCATCATAATTTTACTTTTATTGCTTTGATGGAGTCTTTTCAAGATATCAGACACATATAGAGGTATAAAAGAATATTGGGCATGAAATATACAAATTATAATATGAATGTAAAGATATGGATTTTTGTTTAAAAAAATATACAGGTGGAGACATTAGCATATTCTGATCAGCAAATCACATTTTAGCTAGTTGTTCAGAATGATCAATAGGTGATTGTTATTGCTGTTTATGCTAAATGTGATGTAAGTGAAAGAATTGCTTTATGGGATCTATTTACTCATTGAGTCATAATGTTAGAGTATCTTGGATGGTAAGGGGACTTTAATGTTATCATGAATGAAGAAGAGAAAATTGGAGGATTACCAATGTATCCTAATGTATATGAACATTTTGCTTTCTACATCAACCCCTCTGATCTATTTGATATTAATTTAAAAGGGAGTCCATTCACTTAGTGGAATGGTAGGGCAGATGATCCATGTATTTTTAAGAGATTAGACATAATCGTTATTAACTAAGAGTTTTTAGGCATTATGGGGCGTATTGAGGTTGAACATCTATCCAGGACACGATCAGATCATGCTCCTTTGTTATTCTCTTGTAGTGATGAAAATGTTCAGTTTCACAAGCCTTTTAGGTTTTTGAAATTTTGGACTGAGAAAGAGGACTTCAAAGAAATGGTAAGATAGAATTAGGTATCAAAAAAATGTAGGCATATCTTTATCAATTTAAAGCAAAAAATGAAGAAAACCAAAATGGCTCTAGCTTTATGGAGCAGATTCATGTTTGGAGATATATTTAAATAATTAGTCATCAAGAAATACATAGTAAGAATCAAAAATGATTTGTTTGAAGAAAGTCCTACTACTACTAACAAAATAATTTTTCAGAAGGCACAGGCTGAGTTGAGGTAGTGTTTACATTATGAAGAAGAGTATTGGAGATAAAAATCTGGTATTCAATGATTTTCAGAAGAGAAGGAAATATGAAATTCTTTCTGGTGAATGCTAGAAGGAAAAAGCTAGAAATAACTAGAATTTAGAGAGTTGATGGTTCTTGGGTTGAAGATAATAATTAGGTAGCTGTAGAAATAATTGATTTCTACCAGAAATAATTCACTGGATCAGTTGAGTCTGGTGCATATTCTTTTATTAATTTGATTTCTACCCTAATCACAAAATAAGAGAATAATTTGTTGAAGGTTTGTCCTGACACTGAAGAAGTTAAAAAGGTAGTTTCTAAACTGAATGGGGATAACGCTTGTGAGCCAGATGGTTTCACTGGACATTTTCATCAGTTTTGATGGGACATTGTTAGTGGTAATATTGTGAAGGTAGTTCATGTATTTTTTATGTAATGACACTGCCTAAATCTATCACTCATACTAATTTGGTTCTATTGCCAAATAAAGAGAAGGTCAAGAGAGAAGGTCTTGACCTTCTTTGACTTAAGACCTATTAGTTTGAGTAATTTTCCAAACAAAATCATATTTAGAATTCTTCATGATAAATTATAAGGTTTCTTACCTAGGCTCTCTCAAAATCAATCTGATTTTGTTAAGGGAAAAATTATCACAGATAATGTATTATTGGCCAAGAAAATTATATGCGATATTAAAAAAGGGAGTAAGGCTGCAAATATGGTAATTAAGCTTGATATGACCAAAGTCTACGATAGAGTGGAGTGAAATTTTTTTATGGAAATGTTGGAGAAAATGGGCTTCTCAAATGTCTTTACTGATATGATATGGAGACTAGTAGCCAAAAATTGGTACTCTATCCTAATAAATAGGGAAGTTCATGTCTTCTTCCATTCTTCTAGAAGAGTAACGCAATGGGGTCCTTTATCCCCTTCTTTATTTATTATTATTGCTGAAGTTATAACAGGGCACTTAATAATTTATTCTCATATGATGATTTCAGGAGTTATGGACTGACTAAATAGAGTGATCAAATAAATCATCTTGCTTATATTGATAATACAATAATATTTTTTTTGCTGACAGGTTTTCATTGTAATTAATTATGCAGATCTTAAGAGAATATGAAAACCAATCGTGTCAACAGGGAAAAGAGTGCCTTTTATGTACATAACAAGGTTACTCATGCACATGTTTAATTGGTGGAGCATTGTACTGGCTTTTCCAAGAGGTAAATTTCCATTGACATATCTGGTTGTGCTATTGGACATGCTAGGAAAAGAAAGATTAATTTTTTAGAGCTATTAAAGAAGGTACAAAATAAACTTCAGTTATGGAAAGGCAAACTATTATCATTTGGAGGTAAAGTTGTGTTGATTAATAATGATTTGCAGAGTATCCTCATTTATCAATTATTCGATCTTATACCTCCAAAATGTGTGATTCATGATCTTTATAGATTTTTTGCTAAATTTCTATGGAACTTTAGAAAAAGAGGGAGGAGTAAACACTAGGTCTCTTGGACTAATATATGTCTACCAAAAAAGGAAAGTGGTATTGATTTTAGATCTTTTTTTTATGTGTCTAAATCCTTATTTTCAAAGCTATGGTGGTATTTTAGAATACAAAAAAATAATGTGGACTAATTTTATGAGAACAAGTACTGTAAAAGGCATAGACCACAAGTAGTTGAATGGAAAGGTGGTTCTCAAGTTTGGAAGTTTATGTTACAGGCTCGAGATTATTTTGACCAAGAAATATGGTGGAAATATAAGTGTGGACATGTTAGTATTTGGTCAGATAATTGGACTCAAAAGGGAGCTTTACACTATTATCTCCCATTAAACTATAATAATAATGGATGATTGGAAGATGTGCATCAATTAATGAATCATGATGGGTGGAATAGGGATCTACTTAAGGAAATTTTTTCTGAAGATAGATGCAATCATGTACTTAATAAGATTGGGACAATAGGATATTTTAATGCTTGGGATAATCCATGGTGGATGCCACAAGGTTCTAGAAAATTTACAATTAAAAGTGGTTGGACTATCATAAGACAGTCTGGGAATGTCAATGAGGATTTAAGGTTTATATGGGAAAAGGGTATACCTTTCAAAGTATCTTTCTTCTTCTTGAGTTATGAAAGAAAATATTACCTACAGGTGACTTTCTAGTCAGTACATGATGGGAAGAAATGACTAATTGTGTTTGTTGTGAGTTACCAGTTCATGAATCCTATGAACATCTCTTTGTTCAGTGTTCTGCAGCTAATAATTTGTGGATAGTTTTTGCATCAATATTGAAGTGTAGGGCCCTTTTCTTCATTTAAAATATGTTATCTACAAGTGGTGGAATGCTAATTATTGTGCTAAACTTAGGCCCCTATTTATTGTTATTCCTGTTTTCATACTGTGGAAAATATGGAAAGAAGAAACATCATCAAACATGAAGGTAGGATGTCAATTCATGGCATACAATAGGAAATAAATTGGAATCTGTATTTGTTTGCTAAGATAAGATATCCTTGGCTTAATAATATCCCTAGTAACTGGCCTATGATGGTTATGTTCTTGGAAGTTTATAAACCTAATATCCAGGCTACTGTGGTCAAGTGGAAGCCTCCTATCAATGGTTTTTATAAGTGCAATATTGATGGTGCCTCTAAAGATAACCCTTGTCCTAGTGGTGGTGCTTTCTGTATTAGAGACAGTAAAGGGAAATTTATTTTTGCTAAGTCATTCTCTTTTGATATCTTAACTAACTTAGAGAAAGAATTTGTTTCCTTTAAGAAGGGTTTAGAGTAACGTGTGAGTCAAAAGTTGTTAACAGTTACTATGAAATAGATTCTCTCATTCTTAAGAAAATCCTAGATGGAATCTGGGAGATTTCCTGGAAGGTTTCTATATATATCAAAAGAATTCAATGGTTGAAGAGGCAATGTCAGGTGGAGGTGTTGCATACGCTAAGGGAAGGGAACAAACTGGTGAATTTTTTAGCTAATGAAGTTTTCTTTTTAGCAGGTACGCAAAATATAATACACATTGCTACAGGATATTGCAGATGAAGGAAAAATAATTATAAAAATGGACAAGCATTAAATCCCATCACTGAAGTTTGTCAAATAACATTTTTTTCTATATAAAAGGCAGTCATATTAAATAACATACCAGATCTGAGATAGCAAATAACAAGAAATGCAAAGGTCAAGGCACATACAGAGGGGGAATTGATCCAAATAGAGGTACATATAGCTATATTAACATTGATTGTCGAGCAATAAAGTACAAGTACATATGTACATTTTAGACTAGTGCATGCGACATGGGTAAAATACTAAGCTTCAGAAAAGAGGGTTTTGTACCTTTTTCATGCTTACTCAAATCATCTAAGTTAATGTCCTTTGTCAGTGGTATCAGCTTCTTGTTGAGCTCAACCTGTCAAGGGTATGATTTAGATAATCCAATTTAAACATTAGATTAGGTAATGGAGGATTTTGGGAAAGATTTACGTTTACCTGAGGATCAAATGTCTCAATTTGTTCTAAGGGGAGTTGATGAAGTCTTCCTATAATCCGATTTCATGGCATTTGTGAGACAATTATAAATGTCTAAAATGAAATTCATAACTTCACTAATGGACAGATTTGAGCTAAATACATGGTGTTGGCTTAAGCTTTCCCTTTTAATCCGTCAGTGAGGCAGTTTCAGCTTTATAATCCGTGTGGGGAAGATGAAAATGCATAAGAATTTTTCTAGATACTTATCATACTTTTTTATATGACATTCATAGTTGCAACAACTACAGGGGCATTAAGTTGTTGAGTCACACTATGAAGATTTGGGAGAAAGTGGTTGAGCGGAGGTTGAGGAGGAGTGTGTCTATTTCGGAGAATCAGTTTGGATTTATGCACTGCCGCTCGACGGAGGAGGAAATTTACCTGGTGTGGAGACTAATGGAGACGTATAGGGAGTGAAAGACGGACCTCCACATGGTTTTCATCGACCTGGAGAAGGCATACGATAAAGTTCCTAGGGTGGTGCTTTGGAGATGCTTAGAGGCTAGAGGGGTGCCGATGGCATACATCAGGGAGATTAAGGACATGTATGATGGAGCAAAGACTTGTATGAGGATAGTGGGAGGGTATTCAGAGCATTTCCCTATTTTAACAAGGTTGCACTAGGGATCAACACTTAGTCCATTTCTTTTCACCGTAGTGATGGATGTTTTGACGCGGCATATTCAAGGAGAGGTATCGTGGTGTATGCTTTTTATAGATGATGTAGTCTTGATTGATGAGACCCAGAGAGGTGTTAATGATAAATTAGAGGTGTGGAGACAAATTCTGAAATCTAAAGAATTCAGATTAAGTAGGACCAAGACGGAGTACTTGAAATGTAAGTTCAGCGATGTGACTCGGGAGAATGAGGTGGTAGTGAAATTGGATTCGCAGGTTGTTTGTAGAAGGAATAGTTTTAGGTATTTTGAGTTTATGATTCAGGAAAATGAAGAGATTGATGGGGATGTCACGCACCGTAATAGGGGTGGGGTGTATGAAATGGAGGCTTGTCTCGAGAGTGTTTTGTGATAAGAAGGTGCCTCCCAAGCTTAAAGGCAAATTCTACAGAGTAGCGGTCCATCCGGCCATGTTGTATGGTGTAGAGTGTTGGCCGATAAAGAACCCTCACATCCAAAAGTTGAAGGTGGAAGAAATGAGAATTTTACATTGGGTGTGTGGACTTACTAGGGGGTGACAGGGTTAGGAATGAGGTTATTCGAGCGAAGGTGGAAGTGGCCTCGGTGGAGGACAAAATTCAGGAAGTGTGGTTGAGATGGTTTAGGCATGTGATGAGAAGGGGAACGGATGCCCCAGTTTGGAGGTGCGAGAGGTGCTTTGGATGGTTTCAGGCGGGGTAAAGGTAGTTCGAAGGAATACTAGAAGGAGGTGATTATACAGGACTTAAAGCAGGTACAGCTTACTGAAGACATGACCCTAGATAAAAAAGTTTGGAGAACTCAGATTAAGGTAAAAGGTTAGTGCGTGGAGGTGAGTCGTGGCAAGTAGTTAGGTGCACTTTGGGGTAGCTTGATAGTGGTTGTATGTCTTTGCTCATGGTATGGAGTCTCTAGGTAGGTGGACTGGGGAGGTAGGTGCTTGTGGTTGGTAAGTGTATCGTACTACTTTGTGAGTGCCTTATTTTTTTTCTATTATTTCATCTTGTATGTTTCTTGTTGCATGTTCCATGTTTTATTACGATCCTTATGTACTCTCTGTATCTTGAGTCGTGGGTCTATCGGAAACTCTTTACTTCTTCGGAGGTAGTGGTATGGACTGCATAGATTTTACCTTCCCCAGACCCCACTTGGTAGAAACTCACTGGGTATGTTGTTGTTATTTTTGTTATCCGGACTTATCTTTAGTTCCGGGTCGAACCTCCTTTGTGGACCGGCCCAGCCTCTTATGTACATATAGTGATTAATAAATGGGTCTTGATCCACATTTTAACCAAAAAGAAAAGGGAAAAAGACACTACATGACCCATCCCAAAACAAATGGCCCAAGTTTGGGCCACTGGTCATTGAATGACCTGTCGACTAAAACAATACCTATAAATAGCCTTTTCGATTTGGGGTTACCTTTGACCTCTTTAGTATTGCTGTTTTTCCTTTTGTTTTTTTTTTTTGCTCCAACTTTTCTTCTTTTGGGGGGGCTAAAAGAACTGCTTGTTTGTTTTTTAATAAAAGAATTACAATTGTATAGAAATTGTATAATTGTTGTATAGAATTCGTATCTGTGTAAGAAATATATGAAAACTATATAGAATGTGTATAGAAATGATTTAGTTATTGTATAATTTTTATATAGAACATGCATAGGGATGTATAATTTTTGCATAGAACATGTAGCTAAATAATTATTGTAGCTAATATAGGATGTGTATAGATATTGTATAGAATATGTATATGTGTATAATGTGTATACAAAATATATCATTATTGTATAGAATATGTATATGCATATGATGTATATAGAAACCGTATCTTTATTTTATGAAATGTGTGTGTAAGATGTGTATAGAAATTGTATCATTAGTGTATAAAATATGTATACGTCTAGGATGTCTATAAAAATTATATAATTGTTGTATAAAGTATGTATATAAATAGAGAACAACAATTTCAATGTTAAAAAATTGTATTTGATTATTAAAAAAATAGCATTTAAGAAATAGACTTTTTTTTAGTAATTAAAAGCCAAAAAAGAAAAAGTGGAAAAATAAAGAGTATCTAAATTTTGAAAAAAAAAAAAAGCGACGAGGGAAGGGAGCTGGAAAATTGGCTAAAAAGTGAATTGAATTTGTCGGCTATTTGAATGGAATTTGTTTAGGCTGTAGTGCCTCTTTTGTCTTTTTCCCAAAAGAAAAATTATTTGACATCTAAAATCATAACGCGGTTTGACCGTGATACATCTCCAACTTGCTACCACAGAGTTCCTCGTCATATTTCTTTTCTACCAGTAATTTGTTCACAAAACACAAAGTTTGGAAGAATCACATGCAACTGCTTGAATTCACTTCCTCTTTGGCTCTTCTAGCACATATTATCACCAATGATCAAAAAGAAACCACTCAAAGTGAGTGCTATTTCCTTCATTAAGACTTAAAGAGGGGACTATAGTGATCAAACCAACTCCGCAGCTCTTCCAGAATGGGCATTGAAAGTAAAAGTTTGATGATGTTTTCATACAGGCATTTCATTTCTCCAAGTTAATTCCATTTCTCAATAGTACCATGATTCATGTTGAAACTGCCAAACGTTTCTCTGTGCCTGTGAAGTTCTCTTGCAAATTTGTTGAAGGACCCTTGCCTGAAGTCCAACAGATTGAAACTGCATTAGCAGTCTAAATCACATACACAATATCAAACATTACCAAGAAAGTATAGCCAGAAGAATTTTTCCAAGCCTCACAAAGAGCAAAATAATAAACTAGGTAAATAATGTGGAACCGAATATGTTGTGTAACGAGGATCTATAATGGAATTAATCAACATTTAAGGATAACACATGCCACAAGGGCTGTGCTCATAATTCATGTCAGTACTTGCCACTTGGTGCATATTTGTCTGCAGAAGAATATTCATGTGACTCGTAAAAACGTATTTGGAGTTTTGATGAGCCATCTGGAGAGACGTATCACTTCTCTATTTATGAAAAGATACAGAGAAACTTATCATAGGTTCTAAATAAGGTAGATTTTTAACTTGTGTAAAGATTAAGCACAGGGAAATAGACATCCATCAGCTCGGATACCTCCAGCACATGACTGTTTTCACACTCATGGGGGAATAGTACATGGATATTTGATGCACATCTCAAATGAGTGTAAATTGCGCACACATATTTTGCATTAAACAACAAAGAGAGAAGGAAGACAGAAAAGAAATGTTAATATGTGAGAAGATGACAAAAAGATAACATTATTTCATGAAGAAAACAAACCATCACTCTTTTCCATTTTTCTCCTGTTGCGCCACAAAAGCCGAATTGGAGTGCCTGCAAACCCTGCACTTGTCCTCAGTTGCTTTTCCATATAACGACGGTATGTCTCTGGAAAGAGCTTTGCGTCGTTAACAAAGAAGACAAATGTAGGTGGTCGAATAGCAGCCTGGAAAAATATAACGTTTTAATGAATGTCAATTCAAGTCACTGAAGTCTAAGTTTACAAAACACGTGCACTCCATGCCATGTATGTCAATACTCAATATAACTTCTACTGAATCTCTTCCCACTTTCGGGAGTATCAAAACAATGGGGTAGCCCAGCTTGAAAGTAAACCTCTTACAGCAGTTATTTGTTTTCCCTACTTCCTAAATAACAATAAAAGGGATTATATTTTCTTTGTGCTAGCAGGTAACCATTCTACTACATGTTTGCCAATTATACATCCTCCAAAGTCGAACGTACTAGTTTTTGCTTTTGTAGAAAATAGTAAATGTAAGTGCATCTTCCCAACTGAAATTTACCTGAGTACTATAATAAACACGCCCTCTTTTTCCACCTCTAGTCCTAGGAGGTGCTTTAAATGCAATAGCTTCTCGCACGACTTGATTCAATATTGCAGTAGTCAACCTTCTTGATCTCTCTTTTTCAACCACAGCAGCAGCGACAATGATTCTAGAATATAACAGTAATATAACAAATTTTTTATCTTAAACAGAAAAATCTTATACAGAAGGTCACCAGCGAGACCAAACACATGCTTTTTAAAAATTTTAAAATTGTGTAAAAATTGAAGAAATTCTTATAGTTTTCACAACGCGTAGGATTTTTATATTTCTGGAAAAAAAACCTAGCATAAAAAATTGAAATTGCATTTGAAAACAAAAGTTCAATTTAATTTATATCATTCCAAAAAGGCCCTATGCATACATAACCCCCACTCCACCCCCACCCCCGACCCCTAAAAACAATGCTCCCACATTTTACTTCCCCTAGAGTTATCCCCTAGTCTTACTCCAACAAAACAGACTATGTAGACAAACATCTCATGACTCTCCAACTTATCTTCGTATAACACGTCGTTAGCATTCCATTTAAGTTAAGCATGACATCAATCTACGGCATAACGGCCTCACATGGGATTACCAAAAAAGGGCCTAATTTCTCAAGTTTCTAATTACCTAACTACCATTAGTACCTTTTTTAATACTCCTCGAGTTATCCCTTATTGTTTCTGAGCATTAAGCTCGGAACTACAAAGTTTGAGTTTTATAACAGCCACAACAATAACATGATATGCTGGTATTTTATTCCTTGATCTAGTAAGAAAATGAAACAACACATCTGATCTTCCGTACAGATGCCAAGTCATTGCAACTAATTTTTTTCTATGGCGATAAATTTTTTAAAGCAAGAGAGGAACAAGTATAAACAAAGAAAATGGATGGAATAAGGAACATACTTGTCAACACTGTGCCCAGCTATTGCTGTTGAATACACAATAGGTGCCCAACTCAGAGCACGAACCTTCCGTCTAACATCTTCCTCATAAAATACAGTTGTTTGTTGGTTCTTGTTGGGGATCGTATCCCACTTGTTCACAACAATGAGGCCACCCTTCCCTTCTCTCTCTATCCTATCTGCTATTTTGCAATCCTAATAATTGCAAGGAAACAAATATAAGTTCACATGTCAATATTTATGTAGCCACACTATGAGCACAGAGGGAATTACTCTTCGCCTATTAAATTTTTTTGAGATGGTAAAGTTTGTATTCTTCAGCATCAAGGACATGCTGGAAACCTCAAAAAGTTATAGGGTCCAAAGAAACAAGCAGAAAGAAATTACATAATTACAAAGATCCTAAAAAAGTCTATCCTAAAAAAGTCTACTAACTGTCAGCTTCTTCTATACCCTCTTCTTTACACCAAAAATACAAAACATTGATACAATTCTCTCCGATTTTCAAGATTGGGAAATATCCTCAAAGCATCTGCTGTGTCTCTCTCCATACTGACCACCATATGCAATATGGTATAATCTTCCACCATTTCTTCCGACTCTTGCTCCCTCCTCTCCTTATCCAACAACTAAATGGTCAACAGTGGGTTCAGGCATTACTAAAGTATGACGTAAGCTCATTTTTGTAGCATGTGCCTTTGTTTGGAGGAGTTCTCTTAAATGAGAACCCCAAAAGAACAAAAAAGTTCAGATATTACTAACATTTGGATTATCTAAATTATTCAGTATGTATGTTGGTCCAGAAAAGAAGAGAAAACATAAAGGTAAAAAGTTTACAACATTGTGGATATTTCGAGGAAGTTTATTCCTTCCACAATCACCTGATTTGATATTCAAATATGAACAGAAGTAGAAGTGATCATAGTTTATAGAATTCTTGTTAGTACTTGCAAGATAACTAAAAATACTGCTTTGTGCAGCCCTGTAACTAAGAACAATACTCTTCGGGAAATTTTCTACTTTTAAGTTATCCTATCACCATAACCTGTCTATATAGTGCTTTGAGCAACTCTAAAACTGTCAGTTATCAGACTCTAGGATATAGGAGACCCAACAGCAGTAACATAAAGCTTACTCCCTGATGATATAGAAGAGAACAGAATACCCTAAATGGAAGTACCTCATTCAGTTTTGTTCAAGGAGATGGGAAAGACAGTTGCTTGCAACACCATCGGAATCCTATTGGCTAATTAACGGGCTTAGGTAAAAAAAGCATCTTTCGAGACCTTTCCCTGATAATGAGATAAGCTCCAGAACCAGCACAGCCGCATTCTCCATGGGCTGGCTGGGTTGGCCAATGGGTGCGATTTGATCAGATGGTCATATCAAACATTGAGTAGTTTTTTGCACTTGAACCCAAAAGATAACCCTGAATTTAATCAAAACATCTTCTCTTTTCATATTGAAGAAAAGAATATCTGTCATTCTTTCTCCTGGAATAAGATCATAGCATGAGTAAATAAATGCTAAGTCTTATGTAACAGGGAATAGTATAAAGTAAATACTTCAGGTACAAGCAGTAATGTTAAAGGCACAAATGAAAACAATATTAGATAGTATGTTTCACAGTCCTTGAATAAAGGCCTATAAAAGCAACGACATCTCACAAAAATAGTTTCTCCCGTCCAGCTTAAATTTTACTTATGACCTCCTTCGTGACACTCAAATGTACCTGTTCAGTGATGCAAGCCATAGCCTCAATAACAAGAGCCACAACATCTGACCGACGTATCGCACGAAATGCTTGATTCACCGATAAAGCCTCTGGAATACTACCAGATGAAGCCACTGCAGCCTTTTTTCTTATTCCAGCAGTATCTATAAGCTTGAACTTCTGCAGACAGGGATCATTAAAATATAAGTTTCCTCAGCCAACTTCAGGTGATAAACTAGGAAACTCCAATCTTATACCAAGCCATTTTATTAGAACTTATACATGAAGGATGGGAAGGAATGTCAACTCTGTTCCGTATCCCAATTGCTTTTATAAACAATCCTCTCTTTTATTTCATTTGTATTTCTAGTGTAAAATGAATATAACATATTGTATAGATATTTTAACTAGATTTTCGGGCGGCTTAACAATTGCTTGACCACATATGTACTTCGGTAAAGTTGACCCACTAATTGTGTGATATCGATAAAAATATCTACTCTGTTGTACATTAACTGTTCAAATAAAGCAAGTAGAGGTTGAAATGCAGATTAGTCGTTGAACAAATCAACACAGCAGAATGAGAAATACACACGAGCAACAGTTGTTGTACATACTTGCAATACATTGTATCACTAACAAAAAGAAGCGGGTCAGCATATCAGAATGTGATCAGGCAGTAACTGACTTGACTGGATGTCAACCTAGACTCGAAATCCTTTTTTACTTCCCTTGCAAGGATTCATACTCAGAATTTTCTTCATTAATTTGCTATCCGAGAAGTAGGGTGCATTCATCCTCACAAATGCAACTTTGTGCAAAAAATCACTGTATAAGCGTGATGCAGGCATAATTCTTTGTTCTGTCAAATGACAATAATATAGATTTAAGAAAAGACTTATGTTCCCTTACGATAGAAAAGCACCATGATCAATAAAGAGCCATCATGCTAAAAACAAAGTCCAAGAAGGAAAAGAACAGTGCTCAAAACTTAGGGTACCCTCTGATAAATTACCCTGCCCAATCCAAAATCCTTTAGTTCTATATGATTCTATGCAGTGAGTGACACATTATTCCATCAATGAGATCATGTAAGATATAATTATCTGTCCCTACCTCCCTACCTCCCTCCCTCACTCACTCATTCACTCACTCATAGTCTACTAACTAGTAACCAGGAGGTTAAAGTTCTAAACCAAAACGGAAGAAAATTTAGAGCCGTCAAACTTTTCCTGTCACTAAACAGTATAATGCGGGGTGGATGGATCTCAGTCAAAACCCTTAAAATAATTCAAAGTTCTAATTCGAAACAGAAGAAAGTTTAGAGCCTTCAAACTTTCAGTGTCAATAGACAGTATCATGCAGGGTGAATGGATCTCAGTCAAAGCCCTTAAAATAATTCAACATTCCATGCACTGAAGGGCACAGCCTAGTGATTAATGAAGTGAGTGCAAACTGAAACCAGCGTTCAAATCTCAGTATAAACACACTAGGCGATTTACTTTCATCTGCGTAAGTCTTGGTGGGAAATGTTACTCGGTATCTGTGTTGATGAAAGGAATCAGGTACCCGGTGAAACAGTTAAGGTGCACCCAAGTTGGCCTGACCACCATCATTATCAAAAAAAATATCCATCATTTCTTAACCTAACCACACATAAGAGTAGCACAATATCTTGAGACTCATATTATGAACTTCCCGCACCAAATCCATTCATATCAAGTTGAGATTGCTGAACACAGACTCACCTGTCCATCAGGTCCTGTGAATTCTGTATCTATAGCATCACGAGTGGTTCCACTAACCGGACTAACAATTGTTCTGTCCTCTCCGACTAAAGCATTCAAAATACTGCTTTTACCAACATTGGGACGACCAACAATTGCGATTGCAGGAACATAATTTTCTTCTTCAAGAAATTCTGGCCCCTGCAAAATATTTTAAAGTAAATATTAAAAATGTTAGTTTAATATTCCAGAATTGCTATACTAAGCAAAAAATATTCATGATATTCAGAATCAATTGACGAGAAGTTCACAGTCAACAGGTTTGCATGCATTTTGTATCATAGACTATAAAATATCATCAAGAAAGAAGTAGGAAATACTAAAGCTAGTTCCCTCGCACTTAAAATATGATTGTATATATAAGCATGTGAACATTTTTGAGAGAGAAGGTTGGACTGGTTTGGCCCGGAGGACCTAGTAAAGTTTTGACCACCATATATACATAAGCCTACATAGCCTACTACAATCCGGTTAGCGTTTTACCCATTTTTTAATTTCCTTAAATGCCCCTAACAGCATGCTATCAATGCCAAGGTGAGATGGACACTTTTGTCCTTTTACAAATACTATACTTAATTCGGTTTCCCCCACCTCTCTCACCTTTTGCTCTCTCGGTCTCTGCGAAGTGTGAATTGGTGACTCAAATCTTTTCTTTTTCTTAGAATTTTCGCTTTCTATTCATCTGTTCTGATATATTGATGGGTTTCCACAAAAATTAAACACTGAAATCTTCTCCCTTTTTTTGATCAAGTAAACGTACATTGATTCATAAACATAGTCAAAGACCCGGATCTGTACCAAGGGAACACCCAAAGGCAAGGAAAATACAGCAAAAGATGACTGATTCTCTACAAACTCCACACAATCTTCTATACAATTAGGAACGCTATGGGTGCACGGAAAGAAAATAAGGGATCAAACTTCGAAGGCTACTGCTGAACTGAGAAAAACTCAACTCTACCCCCTCAAAAGCTCTCCTATTTCTCTCTTTCCACACTACCCACATTAAAGATAATGGAACCAAGTTCCAAGCTCTACGTCTTCTCCTCCTCCTTCCATTCTTCCAACTGAACATCAATTCTTTCACAGTTCTTGGCATTGCCCAAGAAATACCAAAACATTCAAACATATCCCACCATAACTTCATGGAAAGACCACAGTGAAGTAAAAGATGATCTACATCCTCTCCCGTCTCCTCACACCTATAACACCAGCTGATGCAAACAGCCTTCGGCTTTCTATGATTTTCCGCCATCAAGATCTCCCTTTATATTTTATGTGACTTAGATTTCCTAGGATTTATTATTGTCAAGCTTTATGGAGGACAAAAGACATGAAACAAAATCAAATCACAATAAAAATTCAGGATGAGGGAGGTGAGGTTGTTTCACCATTACTCTATGATGGGAGCAATTTACACTGCTGACGACATTGTAGGAATGTCTTGAGATCTTTCTCATTTAGGGGTCATTTGGTAGAGTGTATTAACAAAAATAATGCAAGCATTGTTGTTACTTTATAAAAAAAAAAAAATAATAATAATGCAAGCATTAGACTGTGTATTACGAACATCTTGTTTGGTTCACTTTTTCATCCCATGTATTACCAATGCTTGCATTAGTTATACATTCTATTTGGTATTAAGGAGTGTATTACTAATACATAGAAACCCATGGTATTAGTAATGCAATGGATTCTAATGCATGATTAGTATGGTTAAAGTCACAATTGACCCTCAAAATTTTTTCCACATCCTTTCCACCATATTTATGGAAAGGTATTTTTGTCAAAAAATAATTTTTTTTAGAAATTATACAATTCATGTTAGTTTTAATACATCATGTATTAAAACTAAACACTGCATAAGGAAAATACAAGCATTACTTATATATCATATCTTGCACTATTCTTATACACCCTACCAAACGACCCCTTAGTTTGTTTTAATAGTAAATAATGGAAAAGTAAAATGAGCACAATTGCTAATGGAAAAGCGAGGGTCTATTTAAAACCTCTCTACCTTCACAAGGTAGGAGTAAGGGTGTGTACACGCCACCCTCCCCGAAGCCCACTTGTGGGAGACCGGGTATGTTGTTGTTGTCTATGTTGCTCGGACTCTTCAAACAAGTCATTGGACAAGTGTCGGATCCTTCAAAAGTAGGCATTTTTGAAGGATCCGACACCAGTGCGGCAATATTCTTGGAGAGTCCGAGCAACTTAGGTTGTTGTTGTTTGCTAATGGAAAGCAGTCCCAGGAGAAAGAAATAGAGATGACCAGACACTGGAAAAATGAAAAAGGGAGGGGGATTCACCAGAGGGGAATAAAAAAGATAAAAGATCGCCAATGGAGAAGAATGACAGAGAGCACTTGTCTGAGTATGAAGAAAAAGGGTTTTCAGATTTTTGTTGGAACGACAGAAAAGTCCCTAGTATTTAAAGGATGATAATTGTGTTTAGAAGGATAGGGTACAATGCTAACCTACCATAAATATATAGGGTAGCCACCTATC
The DNA here is from genome assembly GCF_002878395.1 of Capsicum annuum. Taxonomy (NCBI): domain Eukaryota; kingdom Viridiplantae; phylum Streptophyta; class Magnoliopsida; order Solanales; family Solanaceae; genus Capsicum; species Capsicum annuum. Next base: position 194,280,218 of record NC_061121.1, read on the forward strand.
ATTTTATGTACTCACACACACATATATATGAAGGTTAGCCCAGTGCACTATACTTCTGCTATGCACAGGGCTAGGGGAAGAGTCGGATCACACTGGGTTTATTATAAGCAGCCTTACCTTACATTTCTCATATGTGTGTGTGTTTGTCTCTCTTCCCTCTCTCTTCCTCTGTGTGTGTGAGAATCTATGGCATTTTACATGTCTAGAAAAGAACAATAAATTTTATTGATAGGTAGTGGTATGGACTGCGTACACTTACCCTCCCCAGACGCCACTGCGTGGGAATATACTGGGTATGTTGTTGTTGTTGTAGATAAGCATATACTGAAATTTAACTTGACCTCTCGCTAAGAAAAAGTTGCATCAAATTTTTAAAGCCCTCCAATCTCAACGAACATCAGGTGATACTGTGAGAGAGGCCTATTGCTTTACCCAGAGAGAAGAAAAACTACTCTCTTCAGGCATTGCACTGGAAGTGCATAAAAGCGATTTTGCCTTTATGCTTTCCTATACAACTAATTAAATGTTCTCTCCTTACTATACATCTATGATCTAATGAGGAATGTAACTCTCCTTGAATGTTTTCTTTTTCTTTTGACAGGTAAAACAATAGTATTAAAATGAAAAGGGATCACGATGATGGAGGAGGAATAAAAAGTTAATGGGAAAAGGCAAATAAAAGAAACAACTATAACAAAATCCAGAACTAGTTTCGTATTGTTACCTTTCTCAAAAAATAAATAAGAGAGAAATCCTATGCATTAAGTTACTAAGAGGAAGTCCAGGACATGTACTCCCCAGTTCCTTCCTTTGAGTATTTCATTTTTATTGTGAAAAAATTAACTCTTCTTAAGCCTCGACCTGGAGGAGCTGAAGAGAAGTTTTTTTTGGCTGACCTTGACCTGGAGGAGCTGAAGTGAAGAAGTTCTTTTTGGCGGTCATGAGGTTTCCATCTTCTATAGCAGTAACTCATGCCCCTTTAAGCAATTACTTTTTCGTCTATTGATCCGATATAAACTTTATATTTCTTTTCTTAATCCTTTTAAAAGTTTGATATACAGCTGAACAACTCAAATCTGCTTCATACCTCCAATAGCTATACAGATTTATACTATGCATACTGTTTTCAGATTCTATACATGTAACTTTGACTCGGGCCAACTTTTGTTTTCTTGCTTTCCTGGTTTAGTCATAATTGGAATGTAACTTACGCTATTCCTGTGTAAACATTCTGGAAATAAAGCATAGAAATATTTTTCAGAGTCTAACACTGAGAATGTGTACTGATCTAAGCAAAAGGAAACCTAATCTCAGCGCAGATGAAAGAGTACCTCAACTTTCTTTATCTCTGAACAAACAAGATCTAGAAGTTCTCCAGTTCCAGTTCCAGATAAAGCAGATATTGGAAGGGGGTCAAACCTAATAAATTATACAAAGGAACATTTTCTATAAGATTAAACAAAAGGAACATTTTAAACAGCAGTCATGAAGCCACAACATTTATTTACAGAAAGAACGACTCAGTCCCTGGATCTAAAAGTTACGTTGCTTGGATCCTTCAAAAGTGCCACCAGATGGGTGTCGGCCTGTCGGGTCCTCCAAAACCTATTTAGGATCTGACGCTGGTGCAGCGGCACTTTGGAGGATTTGAGCAACATAGTCTAAAAAAGAGTAGGAAAAAGAATAACTAGTTTTGAAAAGCTCAAAGGAAAGAATGCAACAGACTTTCCAAATAAGAAAAGCACAGAAACAGCTAAAAGAGAAATTCATTACCACTTGATGAAGGAGCACAAACTTTTTCCATTTGCACTGACCAACCTCAACCAGAGGAAGCCAATATAAATGTCACCAATAACTATGGAGGTTATATAGTAATTGATTAAAGAGAAAATGGTCAAATGCCCCCCCAACCTTTACCTCAAATCTCAACTACACACTTATACTTTGTGGGAGTCTTATGAACCCCCTAAACTATTTTAAAGTGGAATTATTACTCCTCTGAACGCTGACTGGCAAGAGAGTGTGTTTCACTCTCTTTAAAGAGAGTGAAAACGAATTTTTTTATTAAAAATTTATTTTTAATACTTCTTTACTCTTTTCTTTATTCATTTTTAATTATTACTCTTCTTTATTCATTTTCTTTCTTCTTCTTCTTCTTCTTGAACTCAACAATGGCATCTTCAAGAACTCAACAATGGCATCCAATCCAAAACTAACTTATCATCTCCTTCGATATAAATCACAGTAAACGGCCAAACTACACTAACTATCATTTCATCCAAACTAACAATCACCTCCCTAAAAGCTCCATTCCTCGGAACACTAAGATTATTCAAACTTACATACTCATTAACCGAATTACCATACCAAGAATCATCATTCTCATGAAATGAAACATAAACTTCCAACAATGCTCTATACACATTTTGTGGAATATTTGAAATCTTTTAACTTTACATCGATTGAATTTTCAATCTCAAACCATAAATCATCATTCAAATCCACATTTCTTGAAATTGAAACAATCAAATCAGCACCATAATCAAAATCAACACCAGATTTTTTCACAATTATAAATTCAACATAAATTTTCATAGTTGAGAAATTAAAAAAAAAAAAAAAGGAAAGAAAAAGGAACAAGATTGAAAAACGACATTTCTGCTCGGCATTGTATCAAACATTTGTTGAGCATAATCTAACATCCCATTTCTTACATACCCAGAAATCATACAGTTCCTACATTCTTTTTGGGGCATGTCGTCAAACAATTTGCGTGCTTCCTCAACATCACCTTTCTTGAAAAAACTAGTAATTCTTGAGTTCCAATTGAACAATGAGTTTGCAATTGAACTCACATAACGAATACAGAAATGAAAAAATTTGTTCCTGAAGCAAATGTGTGAAGACGTGCAAATTTTCGTTCTTGAAGCAAATTTTTTTTTCTAAACTTTTGAGTTTAATAGTCGACTTTGAATTTACTATTTACCAAAGGTTTGAGATTGAAGAAAATCAAATGAAGAGAAAGGAAAAAAAAAAGAATGGAGAATCATTATTGTGGAAGAACATGAAATAAATGGAAAAAAGTAATGAAATTGAAAAGGAAATTAAAAAAGAATACAAAGGAAAAAGTATAATAAATAAAAGTAATTAATTTTTTATATTAAAAAAAATAAAAATTACGTGGAATTATGTGGCATGACGTGGCAGCGAGTGCAGCTCACTGCCTGAAACAATGTCTGGGCATCAGTTTACGGGGGAGTAAATATTTCACTTTAAAATAGTTCGGGGGGGGGGGTCATAGGACCCCCCGCAAAGTATAGGTGTGTAGTTGGGATTTGAGGTAAAGGTTGGGGGGCTTTTGGCCATTTTCTCTTCATTAAAAATGGAAAACGTCCACAAGATACATACCCTCTTACGTCTATTAAGTGACACTGGTATGTCAATAATATGATACTATAAACCACAATCAAGTTCCTAATCCAATGGAAGTATGTTGGACACTAAGTTGGTTGTCACACTTCATACATATAGTAGGGCTTAGACTGTTCTCTCTTTAGATATGCCATAAACTTGGCAAATTCTCCAGTCATTCTGATCCAAAGAAGGGATATAATAAGTAGAGACTACTACACCACCAATTCTTGGAGTATAATGACAGACCTCTGAATCTCTCGAGTAGGTTTTATATTTGCTTTTACGAGGACTTCTTTTTTTACTGTTTGACTAGTTATATTTTCTCTTCATGTACCAAATCCTCCTCTTACCATATGAGCACATACTAAAAACGACTCAAAAAGACAAGAAAAAGATACAGAACTGCAACCATGATGAATTTTCTAACCATAACACTTCTGTTTAGATCAATCTATACATAATCTGAACTTGTGGTACGAAAATAATGTAGTACAGTCAGATAATCAGCTCACCCCAAAGACCAAAACTCTGATGCTTGTGAGATTCCTTTGCGTGGAGATTCACACTTGTTTACAGCAAGAATGATACATTTGTTTGAGTAGTGCTTGCGTAGCCAATCTGCTATCTCCACATCAGCAGCATTTAGACCTGCCTGTTCAAATTTTTTTACTCTTCTGACCATATTAAGCTACAGTTTCACCATTACTAAGGATAAGGGAATGTCTCATAATCAGAATATGACAACAAATATAGGTACAACATCACATGTTGAACATTTCAGTTCGGTTAACTGCAATATACATGAGATGCTTCAGACCTAGACATTTTTCTTGAGAATTTTTTACAACTGTCAATAATATGACTTTCCAATTATGTCTAGTTCCCAAACCAAGGAATACAAAGATGTGCATAATGGAATCAGTAGTATTCTTCCATCAAATTTCTTTATTTATTTATTTTTTGAGAAAGGTAAAGTAATGAAACTTCTCACGAACGAACTGCTGTATCAAGTGATCCAGAACAAATAGAGAAATTCAATTCTCCAAATTTTCTAGATTTTTGCGAGCTCTTCTGATAGAGAGGGTTATCAGGGGTAGGGGGTAGATGGTGGGTGTGGGAAAAGGGTAGAGAGAGTGAGGGAGGGTAGAAGGTGGGTTGAAAAAAAGGGGACAAAACTTTTTATCATGGATCAGGAGAATGTTTTCCTCTTGGGCCTTAGGGAAATCATTTCCCCTTAATTCAGGGTAACAATTTCCTTAGAAAAATATTTTGTCACGTATTTAATGCGACCATCCAAAGAAAAATAGGAAAAAACAATTTCTGGGAAATGTTCTCCTTCATACCAAACACACAATTTATCTTGCTAATTAATTTTTCAGAATACAGTATCCAAGTAACTCTACTAAAGGATATACCTGGCCATCAACAAGGAATATAATGACCGATGACTCTTCAACAGCCACAGTAGCTTGTTTCTCAATCATAGTAGGCATTCTAGCAACAGCAGCCTCCCTGGTAGCAAGTGGAATGCCCTCCATTCCAATTGTTGTTGAGATGGCTAATTCTTCAATTAGATCAGTCTGTGATTTCGAAATAGTAAGCACACCTCCTGTATCCACCACCATAAATTCATAGTTTCCCCAAAATGATCTACCATACAAGCGATCCCTTGTTACCCCGGGTTCATCTACCACAATGGCCGTCTTCCCCTGTTGAAGATAAACCAAAGTTTCATGAAGAGAATGCCAGAGCAAGAAAAAATCACACATATCAGAACTGGATCACTTAATAAAGATTATCAAGGTTTTATTTCCTGGCAATCAAAAACCAAGGCAAGTTTAGACAAAATACCCCAACAAGACGATTAAACAGTGCTGATTTACCAACGTTCGGTCTTCCCACAATTGCCACCTTAGGAAGAAGATGATCAGGGATCTGCAAGTAAACTTTTATTGGTCAAGTCAACCATAATAAGTTATAAACCTAGATCTTCATGTAGATCTCAGAATATTAGTAGAACCAAATCATATAAACAATGGACTAAAAGAAAGCGTGGATCTTCCCATAACACTCAGCATCATTAGTAAAACCAAGAATCATATCAACAGTCGATAAACAGTCCAAGTTCCATATTCCGTCCACACGAATCTCGAGAAGCAACAGAAAAATTGTGGACATTGTTCACTTTGGTTGCTCTGATCATCTTATGGAGCTTCAAGTAGATGACTGCTAGGTCATGGATCGAGTAATTAATCACATCCACATGTACAGTTCAAGACTATAACAACCACCACCCCCTTAATTTGAGAACATATCTCAATATTTCAGAGCACTTGAGCAAGTTTGTCAGCCGAAAGGTGAAACTCAGGAACTTTCTTGTGAAACTATGGAACTCTCTTCTCAAAATCCAAGAACACTTTTATTGGCCGAAGGAGAAAATTTTTCATGATTAAAAAAGTCGCATACTCCTAGGATGAAGTTCCATAGAAAAATAGGCATGGAACTATAATGTTCTATTATATAATTCACCATGTCACTGATCTTTTTCTATTATTCTCTTCGTCAGGATTACTCCAAAGATATGAATACAATTGGAGTAGCATGTGGGTGATGAGCATTAGAAATTAACTTCACAGCTGTTCAACTTTCATGTCATGAATCCATAAAATGAATTGATAAGCATGAATCACACATATGATGAAGCAAGGAAGAGGTCAGAAATTTAGTACGAATGATTGCGGACAAAGCAGCACGCAGTTCCGCAGCTGATTTTGTCCAATGAAGCAGAAAAATATAATTCACCAAAAGATGAATTTCTGGAAAAGCACGGACATAATAATAAAGGTAATATCCATGGAGAGAGATGGACCCATTATCCAACGAGTTCAAACTGTGTGCCACTAGTCCTCGGGGATTTCTCGGTTATTCAAACCGGAAAAAAGTGGCATCCATGGAAGATACACCATTCTATCATTCTTTTCAATATTTTAGACCCCTAATGGACGTCCTACATTCAAAGGACCTGGCACATGATTCAACTATAATAACATCACGTCTGGGGATTTCAATATTTATTCAAGACATTAATATAGAAGTGAACATGCGAAGTCAAACATTAAAAAGATTTATTGCCAAGAGATTGTTATACTAAATAGTTCATCCCTTAAGTATTAAGCCTTGTTTTTTAACTTTCGGTAAATAGTGATAGCACTATTTAGCAGAATTTCTATTGTCATTACAAAACTGTCCGCCGAAAGGACTTAATCCGAAACAAAAAAATCACTGAAAGGTAATATCTTTTTTTTTTAATTTTTGTTCTTTTTATTAAGCTGCATAGTCCCTCAGCTTAGTTGCACTTTGTTTCAAAATTGGTTGAGAGAGAGATAGTGGTTCATCCTGTTTGCTGCTTGAACTTGCTAGTGTCCTTGTCTTCTTGCTGAACTGCATTTGTGCATATTTCAGCCGTTTGCTTGATGAAAATTGCATTCTCACTTCCCTTCTTTTTCTGGTTAGAACAGTCACTTTGGCAACTCAATAGAGAAGTATCTTAGATTCAGATTTCAGAACACATAGTTACTCTTGATTTCTAGATACTAGTCGAATCTTCATATAATAGGAGTTGAGTCAACAAAAGAAAGATGGAGTGAGATGAAGTAGAGAGACTATTTCCGATAGACCCCCCCTCCCTCGGGACAGATAACAATATAACAAACAAAAAACATAAAAATAAACAACAAAATGGGAATAATGCCGAAAATGAAGACAAGTAATTACTTCAAAATGAGTAATGGTCAAGGCTCACTTCAGGCACTTTCTTCATTTTCACGATTAGTAATCAATTTACACAAAGCAGACTTAGCGAACAAAGGGAAGAATCTTTGAGACAAGTATATCATGTTGTCTGGTATGAACAAATCTCCATTTCATTTATTTTTATCTTCTGATTGAGACCCTTCAAGTATGTGAGTAGTAGTTCCAACAAAGTAGTAGATGAGATACTAACATTTTTTGAGGTGTTTTTACGTCTCTTCTCCTTTACTTGTACTTCTTTTGAACGAGATCTCTCGTCATCTGAAATCAATAAAGGAAGAACATCTTGAGCGTCAAAGAGCTAGAAAAGATATAGGATGCGACAATTGGAACAGTTTAGCAAGATCTTATACAGTATTATGCATTTTGGTCTCATGTACCCTGAAATACAATGATTAAAAACCCAATCAATTTCCAAAGATTCGCAGTAAAAGACCTGTTACAACATTATCCACAGAACTACATCCATTGCAATATTAGTGAACCTCTGTGATAGAGTTACAGGTTGCCAATAAGCTGGTAGCATGGAGTTGAATTAACATTTGCAGTATGGGAACTAGGAAATGAAAAGGCCCTATGTTGTGCAGATAGAGGAAATGGAAGATAGTATTTTGCAATTCCCTGTTTAAAATGGGTAAAACTTCAGTTGTCAATGGAAAAAATAAAACAATTTACTCAGAACAGTGTAAGCTTCAATTAAGATTTGATTTAACTCGATTAATATCCCCTTTTTGTCGCCTTATAAATTCAACTAGAAATTGTGATCTAGTTTTGAAGCTCAAAGGGCGGCCCAAGACTATATTTGGTTAATTTTCTATATGAAGGCCGAGACATTTTAAAAAATGATTTTTTTGACAAAGTAAATATTTCTGTTAATGATGGGGGACCCCATATATAAGGCCAAAGAAGTAGAGAACCTACACCGTAATATGGTTCTCTAGGGAAAAAAACCAATAATATATTCATGTAGGAATTTCACGTGTACACCCAAAAGAAACTAGAAACAAGTGACTTTTGTGCAATTTTAATACAACATTCCCACAACCCCTTCAAATGCCTCGTGTTCCTCTCTTTCCCCTAGAACCAACATAATAGCTAATGCAACAATATTCCACACCCTCAGTCTCTTCTAACTTTATCTAAAGGCCCAACCTAACCCTCGACCTCCAAACCTTCCTATCTAGGATCATGCACTCCATAAGCTGAAGATGGATCATGTCCTATCTAATCACATCCCCCCAATTTTTTTGGGTCTACCTCTACCTCTCCTTAAAACTGCTATAGTCAACCTCTCAAACCTCCTCACTGGTATATCTATGCACCTCCTCTTCATATGCTTGAACCATCTCAGCCTTGCTTCCTATATCTGTCCACCACGGATGCCATTCGCATCTTGTCTTGTATAACTTCGTTCCTAATCCTATCCCTCTTAGTATATCCACACATCCATTTGAGAATTCTCATCTACACCACCTTCATCCGATAACGTGTGCATTCTTGACTATCCAGCACTCTGCCCCATTCAATAGATTAGGTCAAACCACTACTCCTTAGAACTTACGTTTATTGTCTTGGTGACACATTCTTATCACATCATACCCAGATGCGAGCCTCTATTCATCTACCCCGCTCCAATATGATATGTGATGTCATAATCTATCTCCCCCTATTTTTGGATAATAGACCCAAGATACTTGAAGCTCTCCTCTTAGGTATGACTTGTGTACCGATCTTCAATTCCACCTCCGCCTCATGCTTAACATCATTGAGCATGCACTACAGATACTCTATTTCAGCCCTGCAACTCCTGCTTAACTTGAAACCTTTAGATTCTAAGGTATGTCTTTAAACCTTCAGACTATTGTTAAATAGATCTCTTCATACATCATAGCCTTTTATTATTTATCATAGCCTTTTGTTTATCATAGCGTTTTATCGACCACCTCTCTAAAGATAAATAGTTCTCTCCATACATCAAAACTCGCTTCACTTCTGCCTCTCTAGCAAAGAGAAATAGGAAGGTAGACTGCCCATCTTCGAAACTTTCAAACTTGTCATCATTGACCATGCCTTTGTCGCCCATTTGGTGACCAACTCCTGCGAGCCCACTCTTTTAGAACTTCCCAAACAAACAAGTCTTTAAGAACTCTTCCCTAGACCTGACCTGACCTTCAGATAGACTGAAAATGGGTCATTACCTGTATCTTCTCTACTGCACTTCCCAACCAAATTCAAAGTAGGCAACTCCAAAGCTTTCTTGTAAGACTGCACGTTGATATTGCTTGCTTCTAGAGAGAAGGAGTTTCTCCCTTTAGACATTGTAGGCAACAAGCTCTCTCACATACTGCAACTTGTATAGACCAAATATAATATACCAAACAATAACAGAAGAAAAGCTCTGTGAGTCATGTTTTTTATCTCTCCCCAACCTTGTTTTGCTGAACAGTTTTTTTAAAATACAACAATACATATTGATGAACCCTCATATATATGGAATATACAAAAAGGTAATGATCCGAAACAAAAATACAGTTCTCTACGAAAGAAACAAAATCATCTAATGAATAGGAACTTCATGAGTACATCAAAAGTTGATAAAAAATAATAAGGCATGTCCTAATTTATATGAAGTTGTATTACATTCCTTCAAATGATCTATTTCTTGCTCTCCGAAGTACCTATATGAGTGCCAAAGGGGCGATATCCCAAACTCTACATCTCCTTCTTCTACTCCTGAATGCCAACTATACAGCACATTCTTCACTATAGGCTAATGAAGATTAAGTTGGTCTTTGGGGGTTCTACGCTGCATGTGTAGTGTTTATGCGCCGCAGGTGGGCTTGGAAGAGGAGGTGAAGGCGAGATTTTGGGAGGATTTGGACGAGGTGGTGAGAAGCGTGCCTAGCTCGGAGAAGATGGTCATAGCAGGGGACTTCAATGGGCACATTAGGGTCTTACCGGTAGGCTATGACGATGTGCATGGTGGTTTTGGTTTCGGTGTTAGAAATGGTGAGGGAGTTGCTTTGTTGGATTTTGCGAGGGCTTTGGGTTGGTGGTAGTGAATTCGTGCTTTCCGAAGAAGGAGGATCACCTGATTACCTTCCGAAGCGCGATAACCAAGACTCAGATCGACTTTCTGCTACTTGGAAGGAGGATAGGGTGTTATGTAAGGACTGTAAAGTCATTTCGAGTGAGCACCTTTCGACCCAACACAGGCTTCTAATGATGGACTTGTCTATCAAGAAGAGCAAGAGAAGGGCCGGGGAGGGTTGACCTAGAATTAAGTGGGGTGGCTTGATGCCAGTTAGTGCACTGGAGATAGGGGAAAAGGTGGCGGGTTTGGGGGTGTGGGAGTGCAGGGGGACGTGGATGTTATGTGGGATAGGGCTGCCAGTTGCATCACGGAGACTACTAGGGAAGTATTGGGTGTTTTGAGGGGTCGGGCAGGACGTCATAAGGGTAACTGGTGGTGGAATAAAGAAGTGAAGAAGAAAGTGGAGATTAAGAAGGGGGCGTATGTTAAGTTGATTGAGAGTATAGATAAAGAGGAGAAGCGGGTGAATAGGGAGGTCTACAAAGTACCAAGGAAGGAGGCTAAGTTAGCAGTTACGGCTGCTAAGTCAGCAGCGTTCGAGAGCTTGTATGTGGGGTTAGAGGAGAAAGGCGGAGAAAAGAGGTTGTATAGGCTTGCTAAGGCGAGGGAGCGGAAGGGTCATGACTTCGATCAAGTAAAGTGCATTAAGGGGGAGGATGGTAGTGTTTTGGTGGAGGATGTTCACATTAAGAAGAGATGGCAGGAGTACTTCCATAGACTTTTGAATGAGGAGGAGGACAGAGGCATTGAGTTAGGGGAGCTGGAGCATTCGGAGGAGAGCCGTGATTTCAGTTACTGTAGGCATTTTAAGGTTGAGGAGGTTAGAGAGGCTATTCGTAGGATACGGAGGGGTAGGGCGACGGGGCCTGACGAGATTCCGGTGGATTTTTGGAAGTATGCTGGTGGGGCAGGTTTAAGGTGGTTGACTGATTTGTTTAACAGCATCTTCAAGACTACAACAATGCCTGAGGCTTGGAGATGGAGTACGATGATTCCGTTATATAAAAATAAGGGTGACATTCAGAGTTGCAACAACTATAGGGGTGACATTCAGAGTTGCAACAACTATAGGGGTATTAAGCTCTTGAGTCACACTATGAAGATTTGGAAGAAAGTGATTGAGCGGAGATTGAGGAGGGTCGTGTCCATTTCGGAGAATCAGTTTGGATTTATGCTTGGTCGCTCGACGAGAAAGGCAATCCACTTGGTGAGGAGATTGGTGGAGCAGTATAGAGAAAGGAAGAGGGACTTACACTTGGTGTTCATCAACCTGAAGAACGCGTATGATAAAGTCCCGAGGGAGGTTCTTTGGAGATGCTTGGAGGTGAGAGGGGTCCCGGTGGCGTACATTAGAGCTATTGATGACACGTATAATGGAGGGAAGACCAGGGTAAGGACGGCGGGAGGAGACTCAGAGCATTTTTCAGTCGAGACAGGGTTGCATCAGGGATCGACTCTTAGTCTGTTCCTATTTGCGTTGGTGATCGACGTGTTGACGCGGAGTATTCAAGGCGAGGTGCCCTGGTATATGTTATTTGCGGATGATGTAGTATTGATTGACAAGACGATTGGGTGTGAATGACAAATTAGAGGTTTGGAGGCAAACCCTTGAGTCTAAGGGGTTCAGGGTGAGTAGGTCCAAGACGGAGTATTTGGAATACAAGTTTAGTGACTTGAGGCAGGAGGACGAAGTGGTGGTGAGGTTAGACTCCCAGGATGTTTGTAAAAGGGGTAGTTTCAAGTGTCTTGGGTCTATGATTCAGGGGAATGGTAAGATTGATGAGGATGTCGCTAAACGTATTGGAGTAGGTTGGATGAAATGGAGGCTCGCCTCGAGAGTGTTGTGCGATAAGAAGGTGCCTCTTAAGCTAAAGGCAAATTCTATAGAGTGGCAGTCCGTCCAGCCATGTTGTATGGAGCGGAGTGTTGGCCAGTCAAGTACTCCCACATCCAAAAATTGAAGGTGACGGAAATGAGGATGTTGCGTTGGATGTGTGGGCTTACTGGAAGGGACAAAGTTAGGAATGAAATTATCCGGGAGAAGGTGGGAGTGGCCTTGGTGGAGGACAAGATGCGGGAAGGAAGATTGAGATGGTTTGGTCATGTGATGAGGAGGGGCGAGGATGCCCCAGTTCGTAGGTGTGAGAGGCTAGCGTTGGATGGCTTCAGGAGGAGTAGAGGTAGGCCAAAGAAATACTGGAGGGAGGTGATTGGACATGATGTGGAGCAGCTGCAGCTTACTGAGGACATGACCCTATATAGGAAGGTGTGGAGGTCGCGGATAAGGGTAGAAGGCTAGTGTGAGTGTGTGGGTTGTAGCTAGCAGTCAGGAGAGACCTGGAGTAGCCGGGTTAGTAATCCTAGGACTATGTACATAGGTGTCTTTGGTTTGTGAGTGTATGTTACTACTAGGTAGGTGTCCTATTCCTTATTTCTTAGTTCCTATTTTCTTATTTCGCGTTGCCCTTATTTCTCGTATTTCATATTGCTTTGATTTCTATTTTATCATTTCTTACTCCTTATTTCTGTTATGTCATCCATTCCCTTGTTTAGTATTCTTTATCTTGAGTCGGGGGGCTATCGGAAAAAATCTCTCTACTTCTTCGGAGGTAGCGGTATGGACTACGTACATCTTACCCTCCCCAAACCTCACTTTGTGGGAATACACTGGGTTTGTTGTTGTTGTTGCTGCTTCACTATTATGAGTATTCACTATGTCTTCCTAACAAATTCAGAACTGTTCACAATAACTGACTGCTCTTGTTATGCTGAATAATAAACAAAGCAGAGAAACGCTACTTATATTAACCATATATCAAACTCCTTACTACCACTCTTAAAGCTACCTTCATCAAATTATTATATTTTGAAGAGAGTGCACTGCATGTTTATATAGATAAAATGTATCGATAAAAGAGTTATAAAACACAAAATTATACAACTACTTGACACCACCTCAGAGAGTTGTCTGGCCATTCTAATCATTGTGAGTATGAAGGTATATAGGACCATAAAATTAATCCTCTAAAGTTTATAGATAAACTTGAATGCAGGATTCTCCTTATGGAATGCCAATATATTTGATCCATAAATTTCCGAACTTAGCTTGGTGGTCATAGTTGCACCCATTCACACCCAAGTATTAAACACACTGTTATAAATTATAATAAGTCTTTTTCTATCACCCTTCTTGTCAATCGAACTACTGAATCACCTAGACGAACCCCACGATCCCAATGAGGAAGCAGCAGCAACATTTAATTACTTGCTTCAATTTTCCAAGTCATACAAATATATCATTATGTCCGAACTATTACATAATTTGATAAAAGGAAAAAAACACAAAATAAACGACTGTACTTTTTTTTTATTACATTGATGTTTGGGTCAGCTTTCGCACCTTGACTAAATCCATGGGATACCTGTCAGCTTCCACCAGCAAAATTACCAAGTAACTCTATCCACCAAGGATTACCTTTTTTTTTTGTCTTTGCTGGAATTTGAACTGAAACCTCAGTTGCTCAACCCATTTCATTGATCACTAGGCCACCCATTTCATTGATCACTAGGCCACACTCTTGGGTGCATAAACGAATGCACAGACTTGATAAAGAAAATGAAGACACAAACAAGAACTTTCATTGAATCACTTACTTGATAAAGAAAAAGAAGAACATACAAGCAAGAAATTTCATTGAATTCTTAGCTCTTTGGTTCTCTACAGTGCGATGCAACATATCTTTTTTCCACGAATAACTTAGACGGGTGTGTAATAGTGATGGAGGGTCATTGGATTTGAAATATCATTGCACCACTGCTTCTTTGTGCAAAAGGCTTGGGATTTTTCTCTATGCAAATATATCAAGCATTTCTACTTAATTACAATATTTTCCACAATTTCAAGAACCGAATACTGAATAATGATGGCTGAGGAAAGTACATTTTACATCATATCAAAACAAGGGTCAGTTTCACTCCCACTCAAAAGTCAAAGAAAAGGCCAGAAAAGATACTCCCTCCGCCCTAGTGTGTCTTAATATCCTCTTTTGGTTGTCCCAGAAAAAAGCGTCTTTCTATATTTAGTAAGTTTTTTGATTCCAACATACTACCTGGCAAGTCTAAAACCACAAGATTTTTAAAAATCCATGCACAATCAAACTAAGACACTTAAATTAAGACGGAGTAAATAAAGTGAATGTTTATTGCAAAAATTATGACCAAACACCACTAAACGACTAGTTAATTTAAGATTATAAGATTCAAAAGAATACTTTATTCCTTAAACTCCATGTCCATTCAAACTAAGATACTTAAATTGGGACGAAGTGAATAAAGTGAATGTACAGGGAAAATAGAGATAAACCTATAATCAATTGTCGAGCCAAAGAGTCTGAAAATTCTCGAACCACAAGTTGAGCTTCACGTTCTAGTGAATCAATATCAAGGTTCTCTTCATCTTCAGCGTAATCGACGTCGTCGTCTTCCTCAAATTCAAACTCTCCAATTTCCTCTTCCTCTTCATCTTCTCTATTAATGGACAAATGAACGGACGGTGGAAGGCAAAAACTCCGGCTGAGATTGCAGCGGCGTTGGCGTTGGCGTTGGTGAGGGCGATGGCGGGAGAGAGCGAATGGAGGGAGAGAGGAAGAAGAGGGTGAAATTGGAGAGAGAAGAGAGAGAGCTGTTGATAGAAGAAGTGCTGGACTGAGGTCCATTGATGAAAAATGATTTGCTGGCGGAGAGAATCAGACAGTTTTATCCTTGTTTCTTAAAAACAGAAAGAAAAGTTGGGCATTTTAAAGGAGAGGTGGGGGGTGTTAACGGATCTCTCTACTAGATATCGAAGGCCCAATATATATTATTTTATAATTTTAATTTATATGATATAAATAAAATTTTAATAACTAATTATATTTTAAATATTTTTTTTAGATATTTTAAGTTGTTAGCTATTGTAATTTATAATAATTTTTTGACATTGTAATTTACTATTTTAAGTTATTAACTATTATAATTTATAATATTCTCTTTATCCAAAGTTTTGTAGTATTGATAGTCTATTATATTTTTAGAATAATTTAAGTTTTTTATTACTGAAATTTATAATATTTTTTATTATATTTCAATTAAAGTGACACTGATATAATTTTGAGAGTCAATCAAATATCACGATTGAAGTCGCGAAGTAGACATATCTTAAATGACTCATAATATTTTATTAGAAGTGTTACAATAAAATTACTATAAAAATAGCTGTGAAAAAAATTAAGCGGGCCTCATATAAGATGTCAAGTTAATTTAAAACATCAATAGTTAATTTATCTTTTATTTTTTTATTAAATATTTTTTTTAATATTTAGATGACTCATAATAATTAATTAGGGATAAAATAGTAAAATTACAGTTGAAACAGTTGAAGTAAACATGTTATAAATGTCTATTTTACTTTTTTTATCAAAATTATTAATTTTTCAATACGCAAATGACATATAATAATCAATTAGGAAATAACTTATTAGAATTGATATAACAAAATTAATATAAAAAATAGTTGTGAAAAAATTTAGACAAATATTATATAAGATGTCAAGTTAATTTAAAACTTCAATAGTTCGTTTATCATTTTTTTGTTTATTTTATCTTTTTATTAAATATTACTGTATTAATACTTAAATTAAATGACTTATAGTAATTAATTAGGGATGAAATAAAAAAATTACGGTTAAAGCAATTGAAGCATACATGTCATAAAAGTCTATTTTATTTTTTTGTTAAATATTATTAATTTTTAATACTTAAATAACATATAATAATTAATTAGGGGTGATATAGTAAAATCACAAATTAATACTTAAATGACCTATAGTTGAAGCAGGGTAAAATTACGATTGAAGCAGTTGAAGCAGACATGTCATAAATATCTATTTTATATTTTTGTTAAATAATTTTTTTAATACGTAAATGACATATAATAATTAATTAGGGGTGATATGATAAAATCATGAAGGAAACAGGCATGACGACTGCCTCCTGCTTCCCTTCACGCTTCTATGTATTAGAATATATGTATATATTTCTTTTCTATATAATAGAAGCGCTGGTTTCGACCAGCTGCTTTATTATTTACTATATTACCCTTAATTGTTCTGTAATTTACCATATTATTCCTAATTAATTATTATAAGTCGTTTATATATTAGAATTAATAATATTTTTTACTATATTACCCCTAATTAATTATTATAAGTTATTTATATATTAGTATTAATAATATTTAATTAAAAAATAGATATTTATGATGTTTGTTTCAGCTGCTTTAACTGTAATTTTACTATATCATTTCTAATTAATTATTATAAGTCATTTATGTATTAAAAAATTAATAATATTTAATTAAAAAATAGATGACATGTCTGTTGCAGCTGCTTCAACCATAATTTTGCTAAATATCGCTCATAATTAATTATTATGAGTCATCTAAGTGTTAAAAATTTAATACTCCATATTTAAAAAAATAAAATAAACATAAAATGATAAATTAACTTTTGATGTATTAAATTAAATTGACCTCCTTCAACCGTGATTTTACCGTATCACCCCTGATTAATTATTATAAGTCATTTATGTATTAAAAAATTCATAATATTTAATTAAAACATTAGTTTCGACATGGCTGTTTCAAGAGCTGCGTCATGATTTTACTATATCACCCCTAATTAATTATTATAAGTCATTTATGTATTAGCATATTAATAGTATTTAGTTAAAACAAGAAAAATATGTGTTTATGACTTGTTTGTTGCAGCTGTTTCAACCATAATTTTACTAAATATCGCTCCTAATTAATTATGATGAGTCATCTAAGTATTAAAAAATTAATAATGTTTAATAAAATGATAAAATTGACAAACGATAAATTAACTCTTGGTGCTTTAAATTAAGTTGGCGTCCTTCAACCTTGATTTTGCTGTATCACTCCTAATTAATTATTGTAGGTCATTTATGTATTAAAAAAATAATAATATTTAATTAAAAAAATAGACATTTATGATATGACTATTTCAGCTGCTTCAATTGTAATTTTACTAAATACCGCTCTTAATTAATCATCTAAGTATTAAAAAATTAATGATATTTAATAAAAAAGATAAAATAGACATAAAATGATAAGCAGGTAGCAGACTGACATGTTTGTTTGTGTAACCTACTTAGATACTTCCTTTTATATTTGTTTATTTTACTTTCAATTTTAATCTATTATATATTTGAGAATTACGTAAAAATATCATAAACCATAATAATTAACAATTTAAAGTAATTAAAAAGACATAAAAAAAATTTGGTTGACTCTCTAAATTTTATTACTGTCACGTAAATTGGAACAGAAGAAAAAGTACTACAAATCACAATAATTAATAATTTAAAGTATTTTAAAAATATATAAAAATTTTAGTTAACTCTCAAAAATTGTATCAATACCACATAAATTGAGACAGGGGGTATAACATATATCATTTAAAAATTACATAAAAAGTATTATAAATCACAATAGTTAATCTTGACAATGTATTTCGCGCTGCCACCTCTATTCTAACCGTTGTTATATTTGGATATCTAGATCTGATAATATTGTGCACCCATCTATAAGAATTTCTTAACTTAGTAGTGGTTCAAAACATTTCAATATCTGTATTTATAAGTGTTTCGCCTTTGAGAAGATGATCCAAGACTTTGTTGTTAATTGAAGTATCTTTTGTTCCAGTTTTTGTATGAAATAATCCTATGAATATTAGTTCTACATCTTTTCTATATTTTGTAACATGTCTCAATCTTATCATCAAACAATTAAAATAGCCCGACTATATGACATATCACACTTTCTTATCATGTGAAAAAACTATCTTATAAAACTTCACTCCTTAGCGAGTACCGTCAAATAGTTATTATTTAAAAAGTTATCATTTTAAATCAATGTACATTTATGTTTGTATCTTATCAATATCGAATTTTGGTGCTAAAAAATGTCTATAGTGTTGGGTCCGTGCTGACACGGGTCATGCACCTCTAGTATATATATAAAAAAGCAAAACTAAAAGCAAGACAAGGAGTCATGTGACAAGCTATTGAGAAGTCACGTGATAATTTTAGGACAAAGGTAATAATATTGTAATAAAAAATTTAAATTAAAAGATATTAAATAATTGAATTTTAAAAAGTACTATCCTTTTAAAATGAAAAAAAAAAGTCATTAGCTTAAAAATAGAAAAGTATGCTTAAAGAGTCCTAAATAAACTCTTACTATCTCAAAAAATTATTTCTTTTATATGCTATAAAATATATTTGAATACATTTAATTTAGTAATAATAATAATAATAATGATATAATAATAATAAAATTATAGTACATAGTAAAATTGCTAACCAAAGAAAAGTGTGTACTAATAATATTAGTGTTGTGATGATGATGATGATAATAGTAGTAATAACAATAATAATAATAATAATAATAATAATAATAATAATTATTATTATTATTATTATTATTATTATATCATTAATTTTATAATTATTTATAATTAAAAATTAAATAATTCAAACTAAATTTTGAAATATCTACAATTGGCAGACAAACCTGTTCACGGTGAACTAATTTCACTTTAAATTTCCTCATTTTTAGACATTTTGAAAGAAAAATCTGTATTTAAATAATTCAAGAAAGGAAATAAGGGTAGCTACGTTATTGTCATAAGTGGTTTTAAATTGGGTGACTTATCCATTTATTTGAAGCACGGAAATTCAAATGGTAAAATAATTAAAATATTTAATGATAAATATATTAAAATTGATATACTATTAATACAAATTAAATGATAAGGATTAAACAAAATATTTAGTTTGAAATTTTTTATAGCTTTAAATTGAAACTATAAAAGGATAAATGATATTTTTAAAGATATAAATTATTTAAATTAGTTTTTAGATAAAGATAAAGTTTGTTGAATATTAGTTTGTTGAATTGGTGTTAAATTTTTGAATTTCAAATGAAAGTTACTGATTTTTTAAAATATTGAAAACATACGCTATACTAGATAAAGTTGAATTTGAACTAAATAAAAGATAAATTTGAATTTAAATTAAAAGATAAAATATATTTAAATTTGAAAATATTAGACTTTTTGAATCATTATCTTGAAATTAGAAACCCATAATTAAGGAATTCTAATAGATATTTACAATTTCAAACTTATTTCTTTTAAAATTTAAATGATATATAATATATTTAATAATAATAATTAGAAGTAATGGTAGATATAAGTACGTAGATTTAATAACTAATAATAATTAGTAGTAGAGGTACCATTAGTAGGGGGTGCGGATAGGCATGGTAACTTTACTAGATGATAAATAGTTATTAAGTAATAAGTATTTATTTTTAAGTAAAGTATTTCGTGTATATTATTGGTTGGTTTAATTTTTATGTTTATCCTCTTGACTTAAGATATTTTATTAATTCATATTCTAAATTAGATATTATCGTATTTAAATTATCTAATGTTTTAGGATCTTCGTTAGTATTATATAATTTTTTGTATTCTAGGTATAAACTATATAGTTTAGTTTCAATATTTTTTAATGATTTATTCTTTTCGTAAGATGTATTCATTAATTTGTGTAGTTTATTATTTTATCCTATTGAGATTTTAGCAATTTCTGTGTAGTATTTTATTCTAACTTTGCTATATTCAATGCGTAGGTTTATGTTCTTTATCT